>NC_142084.1:23558368-23860917 GCF_054644295.1 Miniopterus natalensis
TCATAATAGGGAGCCAGAGAAGACATGTGGTAAGATTTGTGCTTTTGGGAACTTCTCTGTTAGCATGTTTGTAGTTTGGGGTTGAAGGTGCAGCACAATTAGCAGTAATAGCAAGCACACTAATTAGGGTGCAGCTTTGAAATAGGTAAATGCCAGCTCTCATCTTTTACATCAAGATCTCAAAAGATTCCCCGATGGGGAAATGGTCTACTTCTTGAGATATTATTTCCAGTCAGAGAAACAAATTTGCTCTTCATTTAATTTGAGGCTCACAGAGGATTAAAATATCCTGAGCTCTGTTCTTAATGTCACTCATTTCTAGAAGGTTTATTACTCGTTCCTTTCAAATAACTGCTCTTCTTGAGGCCAGTGGTCTATAAATATAACTTTAAAATAGCAGTTCTTATAATATTGAGCTTACTGTAGGTGCACGGCAAACACTGTAAGAAAAGGCTTGTTCTCACAAATGAGCATTGAGTAAGGGGAATGTAAGAGGGCCAGCCCACACTGAAGAGATTGAGGATAGTTTGGGATGAGCAGAAGTCACTGTATGAGGGCACTGAGGAACAGGAAAAAGAATGGAGGGCTAGAGGCAGAAAAGAGTGCACGAGGGGAATTCCTCAGGAGGTAACGCCTGATTTCCATTTCCAGAAACCCTGGTGGGTTTGGTCTAGGATACATGTATCTCCCTTAAGTGGTTCTCATTTTCAACAGTGGCACGATTGTGATGTGTCATCAAAAACCAGAGAACTGACTTGAACTTGTTAACTTCATATTCCAACCAGCTATATTCAGGTTTCAGGTGGCTGAATCAATATCTCGTCTTCACAGTATCTACTTCAAGGAATAGGAATTGGTTACTCACTTGGATTCCTTGCCAGACATTTGATCCTGTTCAGAAATATCCACACTTAGAAACCGCCCCCCCCCAAGTTCAAATAGCCTATAACATTTATTTTTACTTTTGATTTACAGGATTAATACATAAGAAATACTGTCTTGTATTATTGATCTAATTGTGTTGTGGCTGTATTGCCGATAATGACCCTTCCTGCCTCAGTAGCTTAGAAGGGTCAGAATTCAAATTGGGATTTAAATACTAAGGACCATTTGGCATGGACCATATGCTCAAGGACTTTTTTTGTTTGTTTCTTTTTTAATCCTCACCTTTGGGTATTTTTTACATTGCATTTCAGAGAGAGTAGAAGGTGGGGGAGAGGGAAGGAGGAAGAGAGAGAAAGAGAGAAACATCTAAACATAGATGTGAGAGAGACACATCAATTGGTTGCCTCCACACGCACCCCAGCCAGGGCCAGAAATTGAGCCTGCAACCAAGGTATGTGCCCTTCAGTCTGAGAGCTGATGCTCTAACCACGGAGCCAAACCAGCTAGGGCATTTTTTGACAAGACCAGATTTCAAGATCTTTTGGCATGAACCAAATGCCTCTATGGACATTTTGGACAGGACCAAATGCCCACTAATCCTTGGATTCTATCTTTGGTTACAGCAGAGACTTGGAAATTAAAGTGTCCAAGGGGCAATTAATTTAGTATTTTCAAGCATTATTTCTTTATATTGGTAGCAAAAAAATGAAAGATCTAGTAGAAATAGTTTCACTTAAACTTAGAAGGGTTTTTTTTTTTCCCATTTATTAGTCAACAAGTAGTTATTGAGTCTCTTGCTCTGTGCCAACAGGAGGCTGCTGGTTTTGAATCCAAACGCAAGTAAAATGCTGCCCTTCAGGGGTTAATATTAAATTGGCTATCTCTTCTAAACATGTTTTGATTAAGTAAAATGCTATTAATTTCAGCCATATAAGTACCAAGAAATAGATTATTTTAGTAGAAATTGTAAAGGTTTTCTATTGGAATCCATTTTTCAGAGAGAACTGATTTGTCGTCTTACCTTTCAGAGGGGCCATTTTTTATTTTTCAGAATGTATGTCATATTTCTTAAGTCATTAAAAATGAATTTAGACAACCCCTTTTGCTACACAAGTAAAAGAATCATTAGATAGAAAATTTCAATAGGAAAGTAGAGTCCATGAATCAGATGTTCTACATCAGTAATATTCAAGGATATACAGTTTAAACAGGAAACTGTTTGTTTCAAGATTGACGAAGAGAACAGTTAGGGCCAGAATTGATAACATAGGATAGATAATAAGCTCAGGCTACTGTGGGGATATAAAATGATACAACCTTTCTATAAAGTATTTGGGCAGTTTTTTATTAAGAGCTTTAAGAAGGTTCATACCTTTGATTCAGTAATTCTATTTCTAGTAATAATTTAAATGAAAGTTTATTTACAGATAATCTCAGGAATCTTACCTATAATAAAACAAAATTGGAAATACCCTAAATGTTCAACTATAAGCAATTGGTTAAATAATTGTACTATATATATACTGCAAAAATGACTAGAAGACAAACGTTGATTGTGATTTTTACTGAGGTGCAGTTTTACGGGTAATTCTTTTTTCTTGCATGCTTGCTTTCTGTATTAAGTTTTCAATTTTGAATTTTTTTTTTAATGAAAAAAAATTTACTGAGTTTAATTCCACAGTTTCTGAACATCTCCTAAGTTCCAGGGCTGTTTGGAAGGGGCCCTTGGTCTCTGCCTTCTGCAGCACATTTCTCTAAGAGTAGGGGATGAGTTGTCATAGAAATACTGTGAGAAAGAATATCTACATCTGTGAGATAAGCAAAGAAAATGAATATGAGGAAGGAACAGATAGTTGAGGTAAGAACACACAATTCTCAAAATCCCTAGACATGGCACCATTTTAAAATGCAAGAATGCTCCTCAAAATTAGAAGTGGGAAAAATGTTACTAATTTGGAATAACAGCTGTAAACTAAGACATAGCAGCGTGGTTTTTATTGACCTGACACTATTTCACAATTCAGGGAATCTAATCTACTTTAATTGCTCAGCTTTTATTTTGTTTTCTTTAATCACAGATTGCCTAACATCTTTATATTATTCATTGTAACAGTCTCAGAAGTAGACTGCCTTATTTATCTATCAGAAATTCTTTTTTTTTCTCCTCATTTCTTGTCAGCATACGTTTTGGGGTTGGTTTTTTTGTTTTTTTTGCTTTTAATATTTGGAATTTTTTTATACATTTTTTGCATGTTGACATTTATGCAGCCTTTTTAGTTTCATAATATAAAACAAAAATATACCTTAAGTAAATTTAGTGTCAGGGAATTTTTGAGGAATTTTTCAAACTGTCTTGTTTCTGTTACTGCATTACCTCAGGAGACTGTTTTGGTAAGAAATGACATAATTATTTGCAAATAGGCTTTATTAATTCAGCTTCCAAGCAAGCATGGATATTTTGCCAATTAGATACTATTTCATTCCTATCATAGCATGAGTTGACTTAACATTACTATAGTTTTCATTTATACATGCTCACACCTTAGTTAACATGAATTTGTAACCAGCTTTACATTATCGCAGCTGTGCAGTGTCATATCTTTGCTTTATAAAAAAGCAGAAGTAATGTTAAATAAGATCAGTAAGAGAGTTAAGAACTTTTAGTATTTCATGAATTTCTCTTAGTCTCTAAATTTCAACTTATTGCAGCTAATCATTCCATTTTAAAAAATAAATAGAAAATTGTAACATTTTAACATTGTTAAAGTTGTTTTTACTTGGACTGTTAATTAGTAGGATGGCCTAATCTCTTACTTTGCTTCTTTGGATTCAGTTATTTGACCGTCTGTGTCCAAAAATAGGCCGGTTTGTTTTCAGAAATTTATAAAAGAAAGACTATTATATTTTTTAAAAAAATCTTTTTATTTCCAACATAATTTAGATGGTTGCCAAATTACTTATTAAGCCTTAAATATTATATCTGTGAAAACTCTTCCCCTTTTTTTCTCTTACCTAATCTGAAAACATTTAGCTCTGATCTTCAGGAATACATACCTAATTATAAGAATCCAATTTAGCATAAGCTCAAATTGCTTATTAAATTAAGATATTTCCTTTGCTTTATCTTTCAAATTAGACCTCTACTCACGAAAGTATTTTCTATTTCTATAGTGCCTTTACCTGTCGTACCCACCCTGACCCCCACTGTATTTCAGGTTTAGTTGCTTAAAATCCTTTATTTCTACTGTTCTATTTTAATTTTGGTAAAAATACTTCACCATCTTCTTAAAAATAGGATTTTGGTAAAAATACTTCACCATCTTCTTAAAAATAGGAATCCTATTTTCCTCTGTGCCAAGTGTTCACCTACATTGCCAAGTGTTCACCTACATTGCCTAAAGTAATCCTGGGAGGTAGATAGTATTTTTCACATTTTTAGATGAAGAAATCAAGGTTTAGAAACAAAAGTCCCTGAGGTCACACAGCTAATAACCCAGGTCTGTCTGTCTTGCTCTTGAAACACTTATTTGCTGCCTTTCATGCCTTGATGCTTTTTCCTGATTCCTCTGCTCGCTCTCTTGTCCTGGCCCCCTCTTCTTTGTCTGGCTATTAACAGTTCCTTTAGTTGTTTATTTAACAGTCCTCTACACTCCATCTTCCACAGTTTCCTAATCTGCTTAAATCCTACTTTTTTACTCCTAACATATTCAAATGTATCCCATAACACTCATTTTTTAGACAGACTTTAATTCATTCCATGCTAATAGGTAAGTAGTCTGTGATACCTCTGTTTGTATGTGTACCAAGGACTGGGTAGAATGTTGCATTCAATAAAATTTAGATGAAAATTAACCTAAATCATCGGTTTTAACATAAGCATAATCTTTAGAAATAGTAGTATTTCGATTGTTGATGCCGAGGGAAAGTTTTTCTTTTTATTGTTATTCTATGTTTGTGTAGGACTGTTTTACTTTTCCTCTGTTTCATAGGGCTTTTGTGGTTATCTAAAAGTTAAGTGACAGTTATTTTTCTGTTTTTATTTTTTCTCTTAGATTTAGAGTTGTATATGTAACACTTCTAAATATTTTAAAGGAAAAGTATTTTATTTGTTTAAATATGGCCATTTAATTGATACTTGTTTTTGAAACCTTTAAAGAGAATTAACTTTAGATGATTTGCTTTCTATTCTGGTTTTGATGTTCTCATCTAGGAAACAGCCAAATAATTAGACTTGAGAGATCACTCAAGAAATAATGTGCCCTAAGAATAAACCCTAGAGACTATCAAATTCTTCCATTTTTGTTTCTGGTCCTCTTTTTCCTTCTTTTTTCTGTTTATCACATATTTTCATTGTTTGTTGCTCTTCTCTGTGCCCTGTTCCTGTTATCTTTTCTCTATTCTTGATGGTTTGGGCAGTTCTCAGGCTGTTCATGTTAAAAACCTTTCTTATTTTGTCACTTGAACCTGGCCCCACATTGTTTTTTTACAACTTGCCCTGTCTTTGGTTTGGGTTTAGACCCAACTCCATCCTTTGCTTAGGAGATTGCCAAGCTTTTCTGTTGAGGGAGAGAACCTTGCTATGGTGTTGGCTGTGCATTGTTGGATAAATATATTAGTGTCTACTGAAACCGGCAGATCTCAAAGGCATCCTAAACACTCAGATTCAGTTTCTCTCCCCAAACCAGTTGAAACTAATATGACTATTTCTCTGTGATGTGGTAGAATTATTTAGATGTATAAATTTTTATTTGAGTGTCATTGTTAAAAACATTTTATTGCCATTGTCATTATTATAGCTGTCCTTCTTTAAAAAATGGTAAAATATTTTAATTGTTAAAGTCGCCACTTTGAATTGATTCTGTATGCCTTAGTGCACAGAGAACAGTAATGTTTACTATTAAGAACCCTCAAATACTTTAAAGCGAAATATGACATTCTTTTGAAGTGATGGAGGCCTGAGCCAATCACAAGACGACAGCATTGTGGGAACGAGACACTGTAGACACAGTCTGGCTATAATGCCTATTCCTGGAACACTGTCATCCAGCAGCCCGGATCTCCTTCAGCCTACCACCAGCATGTTAGATTTTTCCAATCCTGCAGGTAATTTTCGTTTGTGATTTTATATAGTGATATTGTAGCCAATGGACAAATAGATGGTTAGGCCTTGTGAAGCAAATGCTAGGTTTGCTTGCAGCCTTCTTTTCCTACCTGTAGATTATGACTTAATTCAAAAAGCTAAAGAGAAGATGTCTTTGTCTAAGCTGAAGTGGTGCTTCCTTCAATATGAAATAGAAGTACATAGAAAAGAGGTTACATTTAGATATCTTTTGATAACCCCAATCTCTGAGGAGTGGGATGAGAGCAGAGATACTTCTTAGCCAAAATCTTGTTATCCCCGGTGTGGAAAGGCAGATTATTTTAATCTAAGTGGCCTCACTTATCATTATCAATAAGTTAGTAAAGTTCTAGAAAACTTGATTTTCCCCCATCACCTGAAGCAAAATTTGTTTTTGTCATGTATTGTTTATTAAAGTACTACAGCATTTTTTTTATTGGTGTTCAAACTTTCGGTGTCAGGCATCAAATTAATTTTTGTGCCTCTGTTAATAAACAGAAGCAGAAATTGTCCTTTAACTATATAATTTAAAATTTCATTATGAGGAAGAAACACTTTGGCTTTGAAGAATTATTTTTATATTCATCACTTGAAAAGATTTGAGATGGATTTCAATAAAAGACACATACAGGTTAAAACTGAAATATATAATTGGGTCCAAGGAGAGGAGGGGGGAAAAAACACCTCTTAAAAGATTGGCATGGTTGTGATTCAGCTTCAGTTCAATACTGAAATTCCTAGCAGCTAATGTAAAAAAGGAGAAAACTCAATTACATAAATCTCCGTATTAGTAAGGAGGAAATACAAGAGTAAGAGTAAAACTTATGTTTTATAGTAACTTTAAAAAAAACTGTAGGACATAACATAAAAATGCAGTTAGTGAAAGTCATTCTACATATTGTTTCTTTTTATTTTACTTACCTCTTTACCACTAGAGAGGTTCCTAAACTCAATAATCTGTCTTTTACACATCCTACTCTCTATGTGACTGCCAATGTTCTTTCTAGAACAAAGATTTTATGAGCCGTTACTTACCTTAGATATTTCTGGTGACTTCTATATTAGTCAAGATTCAGTCATGAGATAGAAACCACTCAGGATATTTGATAGAAGTTAATATAAGGAATTGTTACCATGATATAAAGTAAACTATTTACCCAAAAGGCTGAAAAGGCAAGCACTGAGATATCACAGAGGTAGAAAAGCTGCAAACTGGATTCAGCTTCTGGTACGTGAAAGAAATGCCACTACCAGGGTGAAGAAGGAACAGAAGCCCACAAGAAAAAACAAAGCAGAAAGTTTTTCTAGCTTTTTAGTCTACCTCTGGTGCCCCTTTTAGCAGAACCTAAGAGGGAGACAGTTGACCAAGAAGAAATGTGAACTGTAGAGTCTCAGCCCCTTCATGACAGGGCAGGTGGTTTGGAGCCTAAAGACAATAACTTAATTGCTGTTAGGGTCCAGTCCTCACAGCATGATTATAAACCCTTTTCCTGGCCTCCTGTCCCTCCATTCTCTCCACTGTCACCACATCCATTTTTCCAGAGTCTGGCGTGTACCTTCGGAACTCTGCCCTTGCTGTTTGCCTCCTGTGGTGGTCTCTCCCTGTATATCCTGTGAACTTTTTCTTGTTCCTCAGTGTCGAGCTCAAACTTTACCTCATCCAGGAAGCCCAGGTCCCTTTGCTATAGTCATTCCCTCCTTCTCCAGAAATCTCTAGCACAAAAATTTTCCTTGTCTCTCAAGTTGCTTGTTGTAGGAATTTATTTCCGTGTGTGTGTGTGTTCCAGAGCAGTACTTCTTACTCTGCATTCACAAATAAAATATTTTCACACAACCAAAGCACAAATTAAATACAGTATGTATACAGGCATACCTCAGAGATACTGCAAGTTTGGTTCCAGACTGCCACAATAAAGCAAGTATTGCAGTAAAAAGATTCGTAATCTTTTCGCTATGGGAGGATTTTGCCTTAGTTTGTAAAAACCCAACATCTGTGAAGCTCAGTAAAGCAAAGTGCAATAAAATGAGATCTCCCTGTACTTTCATAAGACAAGTATTTAGGGACATATAATTTATAGATTGAATGATTCTTAAGGCTTTATTTTTGCCACTGGAATATGTAGAAGTGGGTCTGGCAGAGTAAAGGGGGGTGGGTTGTACGGGGAGGAGAGAGAGAACAGGGGAGTTGAGGATTTCGCTGGGGGGGGGAGGGAAGAGGTTGGAATTATTAGTTTAGAAACTGTAAACCTCATGGTGCTGAAATTCAGATTTCCTAAGAGGAGTTGCTACTCAATTTGATTTCAGATTGCATAATTTTCTCATTGAAAACATAGTGAAAGAGCTGAAGATGCTTTTTTAAAGCCTATTCAGAGATCTGTCTGCAAAGCTTAGTCTGCAGCCTGTGTCCATACCAGCAATATAAATGACCACATAAAAAATAAGTATTTAACTTATAAATTATATTTTTAAACCCCAAAATGTGAAACTTTATGAAAGGCTTTTTATGGTGCTATTTATATTTATGTTGAATAAAATGTTCGTTATCAATTAATTTTATATTCAGCTCCTTGAATTATGTATGACAGCGCTGAATTTTATATATTGTAGTACCTGTATGATCTCAGCCATGTTTATGCTAGATGTTTAAAATTACTAGAAAGAGAGTACAAAGCTATAGAATTGTTGAATAGTTTGCTTTTGATTGCTGACCTTTTTGTGGTTTTGCTTTGTTTTTGCTGCCTACAGCTGTTGGTTTTTACTGTAAGTATCTTGAAGATTCTGTACGTTCTATTCCTTGTTTTACATGTAGTAGTTTTTTAAAAACTAAGAAAGAACTGAGTGAAGCAGAAAGCAGAACTTTTCCATCCACTTACAAGGTTGCCACTGTAAACTGACATGTATTTTTTTAGTCACTTCCTTTGCCTATATGTGTTTTTATATTCATAGCATCAGAGTATACATGCTGTTTTTATAACGTGCAGAGTTTTTTGTTGTTGGTTCACAGTTCATTTGTTGTTTTTGAATTTTTGATCTAATAGAAGATGAGGCCTAGAAGATATCTGAGAATCCTTTTCTTGAATTTATTTACCTATGAGAATTTCATTAATGAAATGGGAATTTTAAGACTAATAAATGCTGTATTCCTCAAAGATTCTTTTAAATGTCTTTTGCCTTACAAGATTATATTTTTAAGTGTAGTCTAGCTTCAAACCTAAAATATGAATTGATTAAATCATTTTTTCTTGGTTCAACTTTATTCTAACCTCATATTTAACATTCATCTAATTTGTTAATATTTGAGGGTCTGCCACATGCCAAGTATTATGTTTGGCATGTATGATTTTCTCCCACTGACAAACATGTTTGTAAAGAATATATATGTATTACATATGTAACAGTTCCAAAATAGAAAGGTTTACACTAACACTGATATTAGTGCAAAGAACTTTTTTCTCTGTCTCTCAGATGTTTTCCAAGTTGGTATTTTTATTACTTTGGCAAATTCATCAGCGTTTGTCTTAATCCTTTGGATAATCCCATTTGCGGGTCTGTTCTGGAGGTACCCATTTATGAGGCTTGAATCCCTCTTACGTTACTATACAACAGTTTGTCTGTCACATGGAGGGGAGGGTGGCTTTAACAGAGTATGACTTTTACACTGTTTAGCAAGATACACAACTCTCTGTTCCTTCCCAGGTGATGTTATAGTATGTTCGCAGCAGAAGAAGAGAAAATGAAATGTGTGCCTATCTTTAGGGGTTTGGATAATTAAAATATATAAAAATGACATCAAAGTGTTTATAAATAAAAAGAATTGTGGCTTCCAAATTGTATGTATGGGATGACCCTAATTTTAATCTTTTTGTTTTGTGTTTTTCTGTGGACATGTATTAGTATTTTGTCACCTGAAAAGATAGATACATTTATACATCAATAAATTCAGCAAGTTCTGTTAACCTGAAATAGAAATGTATATTTCACTGTTTGCAGGGTTGAGGGACATCCAACCCTTGTGCCATATACCGCCTGTGAAGTCACTTGGTCTGGCCCTGCCAAGGCAACCGCAGGCAGGACTCAAAATTCTATATATCTAGGAGCATTTTTCATAACTAATTTTTAAGTTGATAATTTTGTATGGCTCGCAAATGATGTTCTAAATATCTAAATGGCCCTTGGTAGAAAAAAGGTTCCCATTCCTGGTTTAGAGGTATTGTGTTCCAGATTGCTATTTGAAGAGTTGAAAGTAATCTTCCTGAAAATAACGGCACATTTTTGTATTTATATAGATATTCCTGATCAAGTTATAAGAGTTTTCAAAGCAGATCAACAAAGTTGCTACATTATCATCAGTAAAGACACTACTGCTAAAGAAGTTGTTTGTCATGCTGTTCATGAATTTGGTTTGACTGGTGCATCCGATACATATTCTCTCTGTGAAGTTTCTGTTACTCCTGAGGGTGTCATAAAACAAAGACGACTTCCGGACCAATTTTCCAAATTAGCTGATAGAATTCAGCTCAATGGAAGGTAAATGTGCTTATTAATGAATGTACTTATTCATTAATGTGTTTTTGAAGATTCCACGTTAAAACAGTATTTCAAACAGAAACATCATGTTAGGGCCACTGAGTTCTCTCTAAAATTGAAGTAGGATTTCTCTTTTCCCCCCCAGCTTTTCTTATCTCCATAAGTTTAGAGATGCATTCAAAACGGCTACCTAGAAGTGGGAAAAGGAAAGAGAGGACAGGTTGCTAAAATATTTTAGCCCTCTTTCTTAAAGTTTTAGAACCACTGATGTAGTTGAGTCTGTTTTATACAGAGGAGGAAACTAAATGATACATGTCTTTCCATGTATCTGAGGGTGTGTATTAATTTATAAATTTGTTTTTAATATGACCATATGTACTTTGGGCAAAAGAAGCCGTAATTTTCACAGTTTTTTCCTAAGTAGTTATACTTCTATGAATATGCAGAAATTTTTTTTTTTTTAATTTTAAAGACATTTTGAAAATAAAGAGGGAAAGTGCTCTTATAAGTATAAAATCACTTATAAAAACAATTTTTTTCCTTTTAGGTATTATTTAAAAAATAACATGGAAACAGAGACCTTATGTTCAGATGAAGATGCTCAAGACCTAGTTAAGGAAAGCCAACTGTCTATGCTGCAGCTCAGTACCATTGAGCTTGCCACTCAGCTGTCAATGAGGGACTTTGATTTGTTTCGTAATATTGAGCCTACTGAATACATTGATGACCTTTTTAAGTTAGATTCCAAAACAGGAAATACTCACTTGAAAGAGTTTGAGGAGATTGTAAACCAAGAGACATTCTGGGTTGCCTCAGAGGTTTTAACGGAATCAAATCAGCTTAAACGAATGAAGATTATCAAGCATTTTATTAAAATTGCACTCCATTGTCGAGAATGTAAGAACTTCAATTCCATGTTTGCAATAATAAGGTAAGTTTGTATAAATATTTGTACAATTTTGTCGTAATATTAGACATGAAAGCTGATTTTCTGTTTCTGTATTAAATGGCTAGAAGAAAAGCTTAATTAATAGATTTTTTACTAAAGTATTATTAGATGTAATATATTTTCCATTCTCGTGATACTGGCTTTTTGTCTTTTTGTTTCTTTCATCTTTCTGTTAATTAAACTGTGTGTGTGTGTGTGTGTGTGTGTGTGTGTGTGTGTGTGTGTGTGTGTGTGTGAGAGAGAGAGAGAGAGAGAGAGAGAGAGAGAGAGAGAGACAGAGACAGAGACAGAGACACACAGACAGACAGACTGTGGATGATTGCCTTCCTGTTTTCTTTCTTTCTCCCCCTTTGATGGATTATACTCTCTTTGCATGTGTGCTGCTCAACAGCTGGTCTATATTTATCATCAGACTTCTATACTGTGCATCTTGCAGTACCTGCCTCACTGTGATTTGGCAGTGAAATATCACAGCATGGTATCAGTGCTCTAACCCAGCAATTTTCAACCATTTTCATCTCATGGCACACATAAACTAATTACTAAAATTCTGTGGCACGCCAAAAAATATATATTTTTTGCCCATTTGACAAAAAAATGGGTATAATTTTGATTCATTCACATGGACAGCTATTGTTGGGTTGACTTATCATTTTTTAATTTGACAACCTAAAGGAAAAGAGGACAGTGCCCCTGACTAAATAGTCAGGTATTGCGTGTTTGGTTTTGTTTTTTTAAATTTATCTTTATTGTTGAAAGTATTAGGTATTGCATGTTTTAAAAATTGTGGCACACTGGTTGAAAATCACTAGTCTAACTAAACTAGTTTGTCAATTTTATCATTTCAGAAAACCAGTTCTTAGTTTCATTGATCTTTTCTATTGTTTTTCTGGCTTCTATTTTATTTATTTCTGTTCTGATATTTATTTCCTTCCTTCTCCTAACTTTGGGCTAAGTTTCTTCTTTTTACAGTTCTTTGATGTGTAAAGTTAGAGAGTTTATTTGAGATCTTTATTTTTTTGTAATACAGGCGTTTATCACTATAAACTTCGGTTTTGGAACTGTTTTTGCAGCATCCTATAGGTTTTGTTATGTTGTATATTTATTTTCCTTTGTTTAGAGATTTTTTAAATTTCCCTTTTGTTTTCTTCGTCACATTGGTGGTTCAGGGGCATGTTGTTTAATTTCCACATATTTGTAGATTTTCTAGTTCTCCTGTTAATTTCTAGTTTCACATGTTGTGGTTGGGAAAGATACTTTGTATGATTTCAGTCTTAAATTTAGTAAGACTTGTTTTGTGGCTTATCTTATTATCTATCCTGGAGAATGTTCTGTGCATGCTTGAGAAGAATGTGTATTCTGCTGATGCTGGATGGAATGTCATATACGTATATATCCATTAGGTCCATTTGGTCTAAAGTATGGCTCAAGTTCAATGTTTCCTTACTGGTTTTCTGTCTGATCTGTTCATTACTGTTCAGTAGTGGAGATATTAAAGTCCCCCACTATTATTGTATTGTTATCTTATTTCTTCCTTCAGATCTGTTAGTATTTGCTTAATATATTTAGGCGTTGCAGTTTTCAGTGGGCATATATTTACGATTGTTAGGTCTTCATGAGGAGTCGACCTTTTTTCCCTTATCGTTTTTGGCATACAGTCTTTTTTTGTCTGACATGAATAATAGCTAGCCCATCTCTGTGTTGGTTTCCAGTTGTGTGGAATATATTTTCCATCTCTTCATTTGTGTCCTTTAAGTTGAAATGACTCTCTTGTAAGCAGCATATAGTTGCATCTTGTTTCTTTATCCATCCAACCATTCTGTGCCTTTTGATTGGAAAAAGCAGTTCATTTACATTTAGTGTAATTATTGATACGTAAGGACTTACTCTTTCCATCTAATTTATTTTCTGGCTGTTTTGTAATTCTTTTGTTTCTTTCCAACTCTTTTACTGTGTTTCGTTGGGAATTGGTAATTATTCATTTTGGTATTTTGGGGGCACACCATGAGAAAGAAGGGTTCTTTTTTTTTTTAAACTTATATATGTTTTGGGCTACCTGTTTAGGACCCCTCTCACTGTGGTGGGAGCTTTTGTGTCTCCTATTCTTCAGTAAACTTTTGCTTTCCCTTAAAGTATATATATATACATTTTTTAAATTATTGACTTTAGACAGAGAGAAACATCGATCAGTTGTCTCCTTCATGCACCCTGACTGGGGATCGAACTGGCAACCTTTTGGTGCACAGGGCGACACTCAACCAACTGTGCTACACTGGCCAGGGGCCCAAAGCCAGGGTTCTTTGGTAAACACAATAATGCTGGTAAAACTAGAAGGCAGCAGGGAAAGAAGACAACCAAGTATGAGATGGGTTGACTCCATTAAAGAAGCCGTTGGCATGAGTGTACATCCAGGAGTTGAACAGGGCTATTGAGGACAGGACATTGTGGACATCACTCATTCGTAGATTTCCCCAGGAAATTCAAGTGAACTCAATGGCATGTAATACACACGTGCTCTGATTCCCTTTTCTTTATCTTTTGTGAGTCTGCTATAGGTTTTTGCTTTGTGGTTGCCATGAAACTTACATAAAACAATTTATAACAGTCTATTTGATACTGATAACTTCAATCATATATAAAACCCTACCCTTTTACTTTCTCCATTTTAGGTTTTTAATGTCACAGTTTACCTCTATATATTGTGTATTTATTAACAAATTATAGTAGCTATAGTTATTTTTGATGCTTTTGTCCTTCTACCTTTATACTCTAGTTGAGTGATTATCACACCATCATATTACAGTACCAAGATTTTTTTTTTAATTTTTGTTGTTGTTGTTTAAAATATAACAAATGTCCCTTTTTCTCCCCAGTGACCCATTTCCCTCCATCCCGTTTCCCTCCCCAGTCCCTCTCCCCACCATTGTCTGTGTGCTTGGGTTGTGCAGATATGCATATAAATTCTTTGGTTACTCTCTTCCCCGCCACCCTCCTTGCCTCCCTCCCTCTGACCTTTGTTAGTCTGATCCATGCTTCCATGTCATTGAATCTATTCTGTTCATCAGTTTATTAAGTTCCTTAGGTTCCACATATAAGCGAGATCATGTGATGTGTTTCTTTCTCTGCCTGGCTTATTTCACTTAGCATAATATTCTCCAGGTCTCTCCATACTGTCCAAAGGGTACAAGATCCTTCTTCTTTACAGCTGTGTAGTATTCCGTGGTGTAAATGTCCCACAGCTCTTTTATGCACTCATCTCCTGATGGTCACTTGGGCTGTTTCTAGATTTTAGCTATTGTAAACTGCACTGCTATGAACATAAGGGTGCTTTTGCTGAATTTGATTTTATTTACCTTTATCAAAGTGGTGTATATTTTCATGTGGTTTCACATTACTACTAGTTATTTCATTTCAGTTTGAAGAACTCTTTTCAGCATTTCTTGTAAGGCAGTTATATTGCTGATGGATGAATTCCCTCAGCTTTTGTTTTTCTGGAAAAGCCTTCATTCCTCTAGTATAGTTTTGCCAGATTATTCTTGGTGTGCAGTTTGTTTCTTTTAGCACTTTGAATATATCATCCCACTCTCTCCTAGCCTATATGATTTCTGCTGAGAATTCTGCTGATAGCCCAATGGGGGTTCCTTTGTAGGTTACAATCCTTTTTTCTCTTGCTGCCTTTAGCATTCTCTCTTTTTTTGATTTTTTGACAGTTTTATTATTATGTGTTTTGGAGAAAGTTGTTTTGGATTGAAATAATGGGGTGATCTACTAGCTTCCTGAAGTTGGATGTCAGAATCTCTTCTCTGGTTTGGGAAGTAATCTCTCATATTTCTTTAAATAGGCTTTCTGCTCCCTTCTCCCTGTTGACCCCTTCTGGAACATTAGTGGTTCAGATACTGGTTTTTTTTTTTATCGTTTTCTTTAAATCATGTAGGCTTTCTTTACTCTTCCTTTTTTTTTCTTAAACTGTGTTATTTCAGAGTTCCTGTCCTCTATCTCACTGATTCTTCCTTCTTTTTGGTCTACCCTGATGTCAGTGCTCTGATTACATTTTTTATTTCATTGAATTCTTCAGCTCTAGATATTCATTTGGTTCCTTTTTGTGCTTTCTATATTCTGATTAGGTATTATTTTCCTGATTTCATCAAATTGTCTGTGTTTTTTTGTAGCTCATTTGAGTTTCCTTAAAACAACTGTTTAGAATTCTTTACCAGGTAAATCATAGGTCTCCATGTTCTAGTGGTTAGTTACTAGTAGATTATTGTGAACTTTTGGTGAAGTAGTATTTTCTTGATTTTTCATGTTTATTGGAGTTTTACATTCAGTTTTTGTTTTGTGTTTTTGCATCTGAGATAGTAGTTACCTTGTCCAGTTTTTTTACTGTGTTCAGGATGAAAACACACACATGCACGCGCGCACACACATACACACACCCTTTCATCAACCTGGCTGTAGATTTTGAGGCTTTCCAAGGTGTTGTATGGACACACCTGCTCTGTGCTTCTTGCTTTCTCTTGTGGCAGAATTATGAAGCTTGTATGTCTTATCTCGATCCTATAACACAGCATGTCAGTTGCTGGCTGTTTCTTTTGTTTTCTTGAAGGTGGCCAGACAGCTCAAGTTTGGTTTCTCCTTTGTCCACAGACACTGCGTGTGCTTCCTCTATCAGAGCTTGCTCTCAGGACCTTACACAGGGAGCCAGCAGCAGAGCAGGGGGAGGTATGGGTTTGGTACATGGTACACTGCAGGTGCCCATGGGTCAGTTGAGGGGATCTGTGGGTGAGCATCCTGTTGTAGTCCAGAAGCAGTCAGCAGGAACTGCATCTCTTTAATACCCTCCAGGAATCTCATATTCCACCCTCCCTATCTGCTCCTTCCCCCTAGTCATAGACCTTTCACTTCAATGCTCTGGATTCTGTGAGGGAGAAATGAGTGTCTTTGGTAGTGACCCACACAGCTAAGGAAACCAAGCATTCACTCATTGGCTTTCCCTTTCCCCTGTGGGAGAAATTAGGGGCCATGTAGTTTAGCCCTAAGCTGTGCAGCGTGGGGTGATGCCAGCAGAGTCAAATTGTCCCTTTTACCTACCTTAGTGTATCCAAACTCCTTTTGTTTTGTTTTGTTTTGTTTTGTTTTACTCCACTAAAATACTGGAACTTCTCCTCTGGAAATTTGGACTTCCACAAGGCTCTCTTGTCTCTAGGTGACTGCCCAAGTCAGTGTTCTGCAGGTATTCTCAGACTACAGGTGAGAGGGGCCAGAACACACAATCTCCTATAGGTTCCACAACCTATTAGCTGTGGTTCCACAACAAAGTTTAGCTACCTATTACGTGATACATCCATGAGCGAGTCTCTTCTCAGGTCCCTTAGAGTGTGGTTCAAGGTCCCACAACTACATCAGACGCTCTTCTGTTTCTGGATAGGTGCCAAATTTTTGTTGTTGGGGTGGGAGAATAAAACAAGGAATGTCTTATGCTGCCGTGATGCTGGCATCACTTTGTCCAGTCACCTCTTGGTTGAAGTTTGTGGGAATTATATTTCCTGAGCATATTCAAAGCGCTTTTCTGTTGCCTTTGCACCTCAGTGATAGTTTGTCTGGCTTTAAAAATTTTGCCCACATGTTATTTCTTGGAAACTTCATAGGCATTGGCTCCACATCTAGCATTTTACATGGCTGTTTAAGTTTCTGAGATTACTTCCCAGATTCTTTCTGTATCTCTGAATTCATTTACTTTCACATTGATGTATCTAACCTTTTTTAGTTCTGTATTAGGTTCTTTGGAACTGTGGTGTCTGTTAAATCTGTAGACTCAGTTCTTTTTTGTTTCTGGAAAGTTTTCTCAAATTGTTTTCTCAATTCTTTTTTGTTTCTGGAAAGTTTTCTCAAAATATTTTATTCAGTTCCATTATTTCTGTTTCCTTCTTCAAGGATACTACTTATAGAGATTTTGAATCTTCTTTGTCTTCCATATCTATTATTTTCTCTTGTCCTTTTCAACTGTCCATTTCAGTTGAATGTTTTATTAATCCTTTTTTTCCCATGTCACTTGCATAAGTTTTTAACATTGTCATTTTTTGTTTATGTAGGTTCCAATGTGGCCTTCATTTCTCTGTTGGTTTCATTTTTTCTTCCATTTTTTCCCCGTGAGCTTTACTGTTCAACTTCTCTTACCATGTTTTTTCTAAGCTCTTATATCACTGCATTAAGCTCTTTATTTACTTTATTAATTCATTTGAAATCATGGCTATATCATTGATTAGTTCCTGTTTTTATTTAATTTTTGTTAACATTTTTCTGCTTTGTTTTTTAAGTTTTTCCTTGTGGCAGCTTGTTGTAGATCCTGTGTTCATTCCTTCTTTTTAAATGACATGAGTTTTCTTGTATCAGCTATTTTGCAGGAGGTTCATGTGGGAGAGGAGCCAGGGTAGTATTGCAGGCTAGCAGGAATTGAACTTGTATCTGAATAGTTTTACTTCTTTTCAGCAAATGGAGATTTGGCACCTCAGAGTTTCTCCTTTCTTTCCTCTCGCTGTTAAACTGCTTCTCACCAAGATGTATTAGTTCCCTGACGCTCCCTAGCGATAAAGAACATAGTCCCTGCCTAATTCTGTCAGCCTGTGGACTCTGTTGTGTTGTATCAAATAGGAAATTGCTGTTTTTGCCTTCAGGATGATTACATGCTTTGGAGAATTGTACTTTACCAACTTTCATTGAGATCTTCAACTATGGATATTGTTTTTTCAGTATTTCACATACTCCTATTTCACCTTGACTATTCTTTGGCATCCTTTCTAACAGGCTTAGGAGTTAACAGGTATCTATTAGTTTCAGTGGAGGTGAAAATTGCATTTGTATCCTTGTAGTTGTTTGGGATGATTTCTGAGAAGGGAACAAAGATATCTTAATTTCACACCTTAAAATCAAAATGTAAGGGAAAATTTTAAATACAGTGCTGTGGTTGAAAGTCAAGTGGCTTAGAATAAAAGTGGGATTACTAGTGAGAAAATTGAGGCCCTATTTATGTGCTATTCATATGACAGCCTACCCATGGGATATTAATGTAGAAATAAAGGGATAGGGAAGAGTTGAAGCCTAATTGGCATGAATTATTTTTCAAGCTAGGGCTATGTGAGAGTGTTTAAAATCATGTAGAAAGGGGACATTGAATGTATGGAGGCCTGGGGGACAGGATTAGAACCTAGGGATATGAAAGTATTGCAATCAGGGACATTAGTGTACAGAATCTCAGAGAAGAAAGACTGCCCCAGCCGCCGAAATTGCCTCGCTTATATAACAGTTGTGCTCAGCATTACTTAAATCACTCACAAGTAGATAATATCTCCATAAAGTTATTTCTAAGTAAAACAAACAAAAATATGGTGATACTTGAAGGTTTTTTTAAAGTTAAATGTGTGTTTTATGGAATAATTATCTGTCACTTAATGTGTAAACTATAAAATAAAGGCTATATAGGCAAGTAATGTAGTTCCTCTAAAAAAGGATTTCCTTGTTTTAAGATCAAGAATTCCTTTTTTTTTTTTTTTATTTAATATCATGGCTCTGTTTATTTCAAAACATTGAAATATGTCCCTGCTTATTTCAGCTTTATTAGAGAAACTTCGTGTATGCATTTTACTGACCTGAGTCCTCTCTCTTACCCAAGTCCCTTTTTAATGTTTTTATTCTCATCTTTGGCAGTGGCTTAAACCTGGCATCTGTAGCACGACTCAGAGGTACTTGGGAAAAGTTACCAAGCAAGTATGAGAAACACCTGCAAGATCTACAAGACCTTTTTGATCCATCTAGAAACATGGCAAAGTACAGAAATGTTCTTAGTAGTCAAAGCATGCAGCCTCCAATTATTCCACTCTTCCCTGTTGTCAAGAAAGATATGACATTTCTACATGAAGGTATTTAAAAGTTATTTGAAAATTAGCATGCTTAGCTTCAGCTAATTCTAGAGAATTGTGATTTATTATATTGAATATATCTTTTCAGGCTAATGATTGTATAATCACTAAAGCTTTATCCAGTTAAATGCAGCAAATTTTAGGAATCCAAAACCCCCATTATGGACAAGAACAAATTTAGATGTCTACTCTCTTCATTTAAACATAAACTTTACTTACACCAACATCAGATAATTTGATCATATTTGTTTTGTTTAGTAATATTTTTTCAACTTTTTTTAAACTACTCAACACATACAGAAAAGTACCCAAAACAAGTGAGCAGTCTAATACATATCCAAGAAAAACCATGTAACCAACATCTGGGCTAAAAATAAAACATTGCAAGCCTCCCAGGAGCCCCATATGTGCCCCTTCCTAATTTGCATCCTCATCCTCTTCCCCAAGGTAACTATTGTTCTGACTTCTCACACGGGTGTACTTTTTCCTGTTCTTGAACTCTATATAAATAGAACCATGTTTGTCTCTTAATGGTTTGGTTTGGTTTTTGGCTTATTTTGGTCAACATTGGAGACCTTTCCATGTTTTTTAGTGTAGTTATACTTCATTTCAGAACTCTACTATCCATTACATGATGCCATACAATGGATTTATCCATTTTGTTGATGAGTATTTGATGGTTTCCACTGTTCACATGTTATGAATAATGGTGTTGTTATAAGCACATATCCTTGCATATCTATCTCTCAGTGCACATCCATTTTTGTTTGATGTAAGTTGGGTGGAATTTATGGGTCCTGATATTTGTATAATCAACTTTAGAAAACATTTTTGCATTATCTAGTCAAGTGCAGCACTAGCAGTATTGTTGGAGTTCTCATTGTTCCTCTTTAACCATATGTTTTATCTACAGTCTTCCTAAATTGTGGGGGGTTTTATGGGATTTTTTGTTTGTTTGTTTTTTGCATATTTGTCCTAAACTAGCTAACTATACACTGTTTCAGCAATTTTCAGCTGGTGTGCTGCTGCACATTGGTATGCCGCAAAATTTTTAAAACATGCACTACCTGATCTCTTTTTCCCCTAGATTGTCAAGTTTTTAAAAATGACAAAATACAACACAACAATAGCCTTCCAGTGTGAATCTATCAAAATTATACCTTTTTTGTCAGATCGGCAAAAATTATATATTTTAGTGTGCCGCAGAATTTCAGTAATTAGTTTGTGTGCCAAGAGATAAAAAAAGTTGAAAATCACTGCCCTATTTTACTATTTTTCTAGTGTTACACTAGACATTATAGTATTTATACTTGTTGATATTAGTTAAATATTCATTAGTACTTTTCTGTGTGTCAGGCAATGCAAAGAACTTAGACCATTTGAGTTTTATTTACTCACTTCTAACTTATCTTCATTTGTTGTCATGCCTTTAAATCCTACGTGATACTATCATTGTTTAGTAAAGTCAGCGTTTATTTAGCTTTACCCCCTGTGATGATGCTGTTACTATTTTTTATTCTTTTCTGCATTTCAGAGCTTCCATATTGATGGGGGATTTTTTTCCATATAGAAAACTGTTTATTATTCCCTTAAGTACAAGTCTGATGGTGATGAAATACCTTAGTTTTTGTTTATCTGAACATATTTTTACTTCATATTCATTCTTAAGACATAATTTTGGTTGGCAGTTATCTCTCAACATTTTGAGGCAACATTCTGTCTTCTAGCTTCCATTGTTAACATTAAGAAGTCAGGTGTAATTCTTATTTGCTATTTCTTTGAATGTATTCTGCTTTTTTCCCCATAGCTGCTTTATAATTTTCTTCTCTTTATTTGTATTTTTCTCTAGTTTTGCTATAATGTGATCAGGTGTGGCATTTTGGTTTTGTTTTAATTCTGTCTTGTTTATAAAAGATCCTGAAACCTGTGTTTTGATATTTTTCATCAGTTTTGGAAAATCTTCTCATTCTGTCTTCAAGTTTCTTATATGCCCTTCTCTGAGCTTTCCTTTAGGGATTTTGATTTCACTCCTATTAGCCCTGGTTACTGCCCCTTTTATCTCATATACTATTTTCTGTATTTCCCATCTTTTTGTCTCACCATGCTTTATTCTGGATATTTTCTTCTAACCTATTGTCCAATTAATTTTCTTTTTAGTTATGTCTGATTTACTATTAAATGTATCAGTGAGTTCCAGTTACTCTGGTTTTTTGTTGTGATTTTTTTTTTATCTTTTTATCTTCTTATTCTCTGCTAGAGTTCTCAGTGTTGTTTATTTACATCTTTGCACATATTCAATATAGTTATTTTAAAATCTGTTTCTATTAACTCCATGATCTGGATCCTTTGTGGGTCTTTTTCTGTTATCTTTTTTGTTCTTTGCATTTTAATCATGTTATCTTTTCTCCTGATGGCCTTTGTTTTTTTATCCAAATAAATGTCATGTATTAAAAATTTACAGAAATAATCTGAAGTTTCAGATGATGTTCTATCCCTCCAGAGAGAATTAAACCTTGCTTCTGCAAGGCAGCTAGAGTTGCTAGCAATCCAAAATCACTTTAATTCATTTTCACATTTTGAGATAGGTTTTGTTTTTTTAATATGTTTTTATTGATTTCAGAGAAAGGAAGGGAGAGGGAGAGAGAGAGAGAGAAACTTTAGTGATGAGAGAGAGTCATTGATTGGCTGTCTCCTGCACACCCCCTGTTAGGGATGGAGCCCGCAACCCGGGCATGTGCCATGATTGGGAATTGAACCTCGATCTCCTTAATCATAGGTTGATGCTCAGCCACTGAGCCACACCAGCCAGGCAAGTTATTTTAACTTTGAACTTTTATTCCAGTGTAGATTCAATTCATTCTTAGTCCCTAGGATATAGCCCTTCAGGATCTCAACCTAAAGCATTGGACATTTACCTGGACTTGTTATTTCCTCTAACCTCAAAAGTCAGGGTGTCACTCCTCAGTTTTGCAGCTCAGCATGTGCCTCTTCTGAAATCAGCAGATGTCCCTAGAGTCTAGCACTGGGAAATGCTAAACCTGTCCCAGGTATTCATTCTTTCAGATCTTCACTGCCTGGATACCTTTTGATGCCTTAAAAGATTTATTTTTTTCTACTTTTCAAATATTCTAATATTTATCTGCAGGAGTATTGTTCAGATTACCTAGTCTTACTGCCCCCCTCTTTCATTATCATTCCTTTTTCATAAGATATTTTGATGCTCTGACATGCTCCCTTAAAACATGTTTATGTGACTTGAAAGTACTTTTTGTGATTATTTTGTTTCCAACTCATGTTGAGACCCTGAACAGTTCATACGTTAAATGTATAGGTGCTGTTTACTGTGAGACAGGAGGCCATTGAGACAGGAGGCCACCATTTGTTCCAGACCTATATGGTTCTCAAACTTGTCTTCAGGGACTGAGTTCTACGGTGGCACCTCAAGGGCTGCCATGGGATATAAATGGATTTATGCTAACTGTTAAAGACAGGTGTGAGAAAAACAACCACTGCTGTAGACAGTCAGGTTGCCCTTTGAAGATATTTCTTGTCTCGTGGTTTGAACTGGGTAAGCCAACAAATGGGCTTACCTACCCTCTTCAAAGAAAAGTAGGCCATTTTGAAAGTTATGTGAATTATTCTCAAAGAACTACTTAACAGTACAAAAACAAAAACTGTGAAACTTAAGAACAAGCAAATTTGTATTAAATGATTAATGCCATGATTGTAAATTCAAATTCTGGGAAAGGGAAAGGGACTGGCAGACTAGAAAATGTTTATCCTTATGAGTCAATCACCTCTTAATTTTAACTAATTATTGCCATTTGGGAAAACAGATCTTCTATTATTTAATCTCCCATCTAACCCTTTCCCTTTTGATCTTTAAGAGAAGCCAAAAATTCTTGTTTTCATGGGATATCTTATACTACTTAAATGTTGAGAACTCATTTAACAATTTTTCAAGTATTGCAAACCAAAGAAAACTTACGGGGTTAATTAAGCTCAAAGCTCACTCTTTGTGACCCTTGGTTAAAAAATTTCCACTGCCTAAGAGTGGGCTGAGCATCTGGAGAGTTAGATTTGAGGAGCTGCACATTTTACTGGTGTGCCTGCAACATAATGAAATTGGTTGAGGAAGCTGTACTCATAATGTTCATAATCACTACCCCTCCCCTAGGGATAGAATTCCTCCCAGTAGCTTATTCCCTGGGAACAGGGTTGAATCATCTGTGGTTTATCAATTCTTAAAAAAATAAGAGTAGCAGTTTGAGAAAGTAAGTTCTTATTTATAACCCCCCCAAGAATAATAATTGATTTCTGCTACTTTAATTTTGAAAATTAAAAACTTTTACTTTTATTCCATAGGAAATGACTCCAAAGTAGATGGTTTAGTAAATTTTGAGAAGCTAAGAATGATTGCCAAGGAAATTCGTCAAGTTGTTCGAATGACTTCTGCTAACATGGACCCAGCTATGATGTTCCGACAGAGGTATGGTATTGAAGTGTGTAAAAGTGTGTCAGTTTTCAACCATTTACCATTGTTATGTGTTGTACAAAGGGCTTTACACAGTCTCAAAGTAATTATTTATCACAGTAACCCTTAAAGGTAGGTGATATTGACCTTCCTTTTACATGTGGAGAAGCTGAGCAGTTAGGTAATATGCCCAGGATTACATAATTTGCTGGAGATTTGAGCCCTACTTCTGCATCATTTTTTTGAGTATGTGGATAGTTCTGCATTGTTATTGTTACTTAAAGTGTTAGCTAACGTAAGTGTAAGTTGCTGATCTTTACTGAAGTTACCACAGAGAACAAATGCTTTCATCTGATTTCTAACCTAATTTGTAAAGTATTAATGTACATGTGTCTTTTAGTTTTACTGAATATTTTTTAGTTCTCTTTCCAACTAAGTCATACTTTATTCTTCTTAAATATATTCTTTTTCTCAAATCATGGTACTGCTATTTATTCATATGTAAGTTCTTTAAACAGAATTTAGAAAGTACAAATTTAAACATGTTCCTTCTTTAATAAAAATGAAAAATATTACTTGTATTACATATTAACCTAATCTTCCAAAAATGCTTTTCAAAATTCATTTTTAATGTAACAATAAAGGCTTTATCAAATCTTCTTGAACTTAAACATAAAAGACGTTGTCAAGATGTTCCCCAGTAATTTGTATAATTTTCAAAATAAGCATTAGAGCTTTAATTTTTGGTCTGATTTTCCTCTGGGACTCTGTATAGGTTTAGTACATAAAGAGCTTTAAAAAGGAAATATTTACAGAGGGAGATACAATTCCTTTGTCTTAAATAATACAGTTTACTAAGAAAACAAAAATCCTTGATTCTTTAAAAATTGGAAATGGAACTTTTGTAGCCAGACAGAATTTGTGTGTGTCAGGATTGGTGTTTTGGTTTTGTTTTATTTTATTTAAATTACTGTTCAGGAGTCTTTGTTTTTGTAAGTAGTTTCTCTGATGGTTGCTCTAGTTTAGAGATCCTCGAACTATGGAGAAAGGGGTGTCAGATCTCCTCTTCCCTACCCATCTCACTTCTGCCCCTGAGAATCACTACCTGTAATGAGAGATGTGATTGCTCAACAATGTGTAAGTGGAAAACAGTAAGAACCAGGGACCAAAGCAAATCTAGAGGAGGGTTTGTTTGTTTCTTTGTTTGTTTTTTAAGTTGTTGTCGTCGTTGTTGTTGTATGTCCCTGTACAGTGGCTCCAACCACTGCATGTTGTCTTACATGGACCCTCATTTACTCATATATGTCAGCACTCTGGTTCTTGAAGACATAATGAATTTGCGACTCTGCCTGACCAGTTAATAATACATAAAGTACAGTGTGCTTCAGAAATGAACAAAGAATGAAAAAACTGAAGAAGAAATTAATAAACTTGTCTATTTTCTTGGGAATAGCCTGGGCTACAGTATAGAAGAAAATAAAACATTATAATTAGATAGTAGCACTGAACTTTTCCTGAATCAGTTTTGTCATCCAGTACTGAAAGGTACTATTTTTCCTAAGCAAATAATTTTCCATTTTGGTGATGCATATTATGTAGTGTGGACAAAGTAACCCCTTTATTTTAACAGTAATCAATTTACTGGCTGAAAAACAGAATCTTGAGCTGCCAGCACTGGAGTTCACTGGGTGCAGGCCTGGGACACACTGAGGCCATTGGGGGTTGACAGGGGTGCAAAAATATGAATAAATAAGAATAAAAATAAAAAATAATATTCAATTAGATTGTACTGTAAGGATTAACAGTATTATAAAAATTTTGATATATATTTTTTAAGTTGAATTTTCTGGTTAAAATTCCTTATAAAATTTGAATGTATTGAACCTCTCAGAGAAATTTTGAATACACAACTTTTAGTAAATAAATGTTTTTCCTTAAGCTTCTTATTAACATAGGCTTCTAGATGAATTGGGTTAAAAATAGAATTGGCCTAAAAGCATATTTTTAAAATATTATAGAGGGTTTTGGCCTTTAATACAGATCATAATTCATTTTATTCCTCTGCATTCCATTAAAATCATTTTACTTTAAAGTTACCATTTTTTTCTAGTAAAATTTTCCTGTTCTATTCTGTCTCCAGAGTTTTTCTGGCTCACAACTGTTGTCTTTTTTCTGTGCTTTCCTATTCAAACACATGCTTCAATGTTTGTGGCTCTTGCTTACAGGAAGAAGAGGTGGCGGAGTCTGGGGTAAGTGTAGAGATGATTGCAACTGGAATGAGGTTGTGCAACTCTTAACATGTACTGCATCCTTTTCATTAATGCACGCACATAAAATAGCATGCGTTCTATTAACCCTGTCAACCTACATTCCTGACAAATGCCTTTTGCTAACAAGGTGAAAGTAGTGATAGAACTAGCTTTTATTTTCCGTTTTTGTTATTGACGTTCCAAAAGTCCCTTTTAGATTTTGAACAAGGTCAGTTAAATGATGATGATGATAGGAAATATTTGTTGTGTGCTTGCAATGTACCGTACACTGTTCTAAGCACTTTATATGAATTATTTCATTCTCCAAACCACCGTATAAGATGAATACTGTTATTCCCATGGTACAGATGGGAAAGATAGAATTGTCCAAATTCTTACAACTCACTAGTGGTGGATCCAAACCTAGGCAGTCTGATTCCAGAGTCCACACCATTTTCTTTTATTCAAATGTCATGTTTTATAAACATAAATATATAAATATAAAAATGGATAAGAGATTTGTTTATAAAGATTATGTTTTTTACATCAATTTTCCAAAAAGAGGCATTCCTTATCCTAACGATACTATAAAACTGAGTTAGTAAATAATTGAATAGAAGATGATTTTAATTCCTCAGATCTTCTAATACCATGATACTTACAGTATTGATTGAATTTTATTTTCAGTTTCTCCTATTTTTAAGCAAAGACTCTCTTACCTCTCTTAAAAGTGTAATAAAATCAAAAACTACCACCTTTTGTTCAGGTAGGTTCAGATCTCTGCTAGATACCTATTTAGAATCATAGAATTTTTAGGGTATTATAAATAATCTATGTAGTCATTTCATTTTTTGATGAAGAAAGACATGGCTTTTGTGGATGAAGGGGTTGTGTAAGAAGAATTTTGTTTAAGACTATAGTGAATCATGAAGTTAGAAGCTTTTATTACATGTTAGAAGGATTTTTGGTGAGCCACTTACTTTAACTTGAGTCCTGTCTTGCTTGTGGTCTTGTTTTCTGTTGAAGTTTGGTGAACTTGACTTTTCTTCTATCTTTTCCTCCCTTCTTTGTTTCTCATGTGTTTTCTTCTGTATTATACATTTATGTCTCTGTCTTTTCTGGTTCCTCTCACTGAAAGTAGAAATTGAATCCCAGCATTACTATTATAAAGAAGAGAACTTGGTCCATATATCTTAGTGGGAATTTGGGCTATTTGAATGGCTAATATTCCTTACTCACTGATGATTCAGCTTTAGGTTTGCATTGTGTGATGCTAGCAGACACTAGGTATTTTCATTTTTGCATTACAGCATTTTCTGTTTTGGAGGTGGAAGACATTTTGTCAGTTATCACAGTTTTTATTTATTAGAAATGTATGTATGTTTGATTTGTGGTGTCCCTTTCTCTCTCTCTCTCTCTCTCTCTGAATATCACTTAAGGTAAAAGTATCAAATGTTTGTATTTGCTTCTAAATTTGGGGGTTTAATTTAACTGCATTTCTATTGTTAGACACACAATTATTTTAGGTACCATTAAACTTACACTTAATGAAAGAGCTCTTATATAAACCTATGTATTTTTATCACATAACACCCTTTACATTCATGAAAAGGAAAATACAAGCAAATTAAATTGGTTGGGTCTTTCTAAAACTTCTTCATATTAAGAACGTGCATCTTCTAAATCACTTTTAGAGTTATTAGTTTCTGGGGGGTTCTCCCCAAATGATATTGCCATCAAGTGTGTTGGTAATGCAGCATTTTTTAAAACAAGTCATAAAAGAGGTAAAAGCTATTGGTGCTGTGCTCTTAGGCTGGCTTTGCAAATACTTAACAGCTAGCCCCCTTTAATGCCTGCTTTGGGAATGTTTTTGAACTTGTCACATTCACTACCTCCTTAAAATCATTTGGTTCCTGGGTTAATAGAGTAACTCACTAATGTCATTGGATTTTCTTCCAAACCTTTCTGCAAGTTTTGAAGCTTTTTGCAAGTGTGATCAGTGACAACTACATCACAGTTTCTGCCTGACCAATAGTTGCCATTAAATGTAAGACACACCCTATTTCAAAGATCTTAAAATTGTGAAAGAAAAAAAAGAACCATAACCCTTTTACAGCTTTGTTTCACTTAATATACAATGAAAACATTAGGATTTTAGTATCTGTTTTAAACTTGGTATATGAACACTGAAGAACAAATTATTGTGTGGTTGTCTACATAGAATATTTTTCTGTAAATATTAGGCTAATTTAGAAAAACCAGATACCTTTGTTATTTTGGAATGGCAACTGCCTTTAAAATAAAATTCATCGTAGAACCTTGTGTTGGATGGCCTTGTTAGAAAGGACAAATAGCCTTGTGTTTCGGGTTTTTCTCTGGTTCTTGGTGTAGTCTAGAGAGGAGAATTGGGTGAAACTAAAGCTAGTTTGAGTTGTGGTTATTTCTGCCCAGCTTGCAGTTCCATCACATCAGAAACACTGTAGAATGAAGATCTCAGGCCCCAGATCCCCAGTCCTAGTACCCACACATTGCCTAACTATATCATATGTGAGTGGAAGAATCGAGTAACTTTTAATTGCATTTCTGATCTCTGACTCTATTGAATTGAATATAAATCCTGTTATTTTTCTTACTGGTTTTCTCTTTGGATTTTGGCCAAAATCTGGATACTGGTAAAATTGTTCGATATGCTAAGAGTGGGCTTGCTGTAGACTGGTATGGTGATGGCCGTAACATGTCCAAAGCAGCACAGGCAAGCAGAGCTGCTCTAGAAACTTTCATGCTGAAGAACTCTGGTGCAGAGATCTGGCTGAGGATGGGTTTGTCCTGACTCCAGCTCATGCCATATGGAGTACATGGGTGAGCACCAGGGCCAGAGGATGCTTTTATTTGTCACAGTTGTGCCATGGCTTACATAGGCACAAACACAAGTCTGATGAAATTAATTACTCAGCGAGGAGTTATTCTTTTGAATTCTGCACTTTGCCAAATCTTAGAACATTGCCATATGTGCCATATTACTTTGCATTAATGCTCTTCATCTTTTAACTCATTTACATCAGCATGCAATAGTATTAACAGAACAAATTTATCTTCAGTCTGCCGTGTTTCATTCTCATCTTTACAGCCCTTTATTGTGATCTCCATCTTCTTACAGGTCATTGAGTCAAGGCAGCACAAACTCAAACATGCTGGATGTTCAGGGAGGTGCTCACAAAAAAAGAGCACGCCGTAGCTCTCTGCTTAATGCTAAGAAGCTATACGAGGATGCCCAGATGGCAAGGAAAGTGAAGCAGTATCTTTCCAGTCTGGATGTGGAGACAGATGAGGAGAAGTTCCAAATGATGTCATTGCAGTTGGAACCTGCATATGGTACCTGTGAGTACAAGTTTTCTTTTATGTGGCACTAAATAGCACAATAAAATAGAAATTTGCTTCTCTAGAGTTGTGCTGAAGTTCCAAGAAAGTTAACTTACACTCACAAAAGGTTACTGACAAAACCCAAGCATCATGTTATCCTACTAATCAGAGAATTCCATCCATTCCTGATGATTACCTTATGCAAGAAATAGGGGTAAATAGTTCGTCTTTAAAAAACATTATAAAGTCTTCTTGTAAAAACTGGAACATTATACTGAAGCACTTCTATTTGAGAACATTTTTACCTTTATTCCTAAATTAAGAGTAAAAATAAATGAAATGTTTACCTTTTTTTAAAATGTCATGGATAGCCCGGCCAGGCGTGGCTCAGCAGTTGAGCATCGACCTAGGATCCAGGCAATCAGGGTTCGATTCCCAGCCAGGGCACATGCTCGGGTTGCGGGCTCGATTCCCAGTTGGGGGCGTGCAGGAGGCAGCTGATCAGTGACTCTCGTCATTGATGTTTCTGTCTCTCTCTCCCCCTCGCCTTTCCTCTCTCTGAAATCAATAAAGATATATTAAAAAAAAAAAAAAAAAGTCATGGATAATATTTACCAAATAGAAAATACAAGAAATTTAATTAAAACACTGTTAGAGATCATAAGTATATTATAGGTGTCAGTAAGTAAGGTAAAACAAGAAAAATCAGACATATTCTGATACTGTTAATATATTAAAAATATGAGCAAAAAAGAGCCTATCCTCAAAATTGTTTTGTTTTTTAAAAGTACAAAAAAGAATGCATGTGTTTGGGTCAAGGAAATCATTAGTTGTAAAAGCAGAAATCAGAGATGATACAATATACTCTTCGTTGTAAACAAAATAAAGATGACCTTAAATAATAAGTGTTGTGTGAGTATGTGTATACCAATGGAAAGCATAGAACATGTTAAATGCTGACAGAATATTGGAGGGGAAGGTTCAGATTTTCTCTTTTGTGTTTCTCATTGGGGGAAATGGAAACCATCGGAGGTTGACCCTGAGACTGATAAATGGCATGGAATATGCATAATAATAGATGTCAAAAAGAGAAAGTGGAAATACAACCAAATATTGATTTTAAATTTTAAGAAATGACTGACTTTTAAAACTTAGGGTAACAATTCATTTACTAAATATTGTTATAGCCTAGCCGGGCGTGGCTCAGTGGTTGAGCGTTGACCTGGGATCCAGGCGATTGGAGTCCGATTCCCAGTCAGGGCACATGCCCGGGCTGTGGGCTCAATCAGTGACTCATCATTGATGTTTCTGTCTCTCTCCCTCTACTTTCCTCTCTCTGAAATCAATAAAGATATATTTAAATTAAAAAATAAATAAAAATACTGTTATAAAAATAATATCTTGAACACTTCTACTGATGAGAAAAGGAAAGGAGTGTGATGGAAGGATGCCCGTGAAGGGTGAGGACAGTTTGAGTCTCGTTTATTACATCTGAGCAAGGCTTTCTTCATTGAGCAAGGGCTTGGAGTATGTTTATAAACTCTCTGGCTCTTTCTACATCAGACCTATTAAATTAGGAGAAAGAAATAATAAAAGCTAACAATGAGAGCTTTCTGTATGCCAGCAACCATGCTAAGCTCTTTTTAAACAATGTCATTTACTCCTCACAGCAATCTGTGAGGTGTCTGGTATTGGAATTGTATTCCAATGAGATAATGCACCCTCCAAAAAACTGCTTATACAAAGATGTTCTAATATGTTACAGTAAAAAAGAAATCACACAGATATTAAAATGCTGGTGAATTCTTAAGTACATATAGACTTGGAAGGTATGTGCGAAAATTTCTTACACATGGGCTATCAAGAATAGTGTCAGCCATGGGAAAATGGTACTATGGAGAGTAAAGACTGAAAAAGTGTATAGAATCTTTAAAGTTATGCATGTTTTAATGTTCAAAACCATTACATACTTAATTTATTAAAGCACCCTGACCCTGCTTTGAATAATCATCAAAATTATTTTTTCCCCAAGTAACTCAGTATAGATTTTATCATCTTGCGGTTACGGAGCATGATTTATTATTCCTGCTTTCATCTGAGAAAAGGGTATTTGTTTTGTCTTTTGTTTTCACTGTCAGCTTTTCTTTGTTTCCTAAACCTGATTTGGGATATTCACAAGCATAGAAATGCCTTCTGTGCTTTGCTCATTGTTACAGTTTTAAGGCCCAGAAAGATTCCACATACTAACCTCTGCGTTCTTTCTCTCTCTCTTTCTCCCCTCCCCCCTACATCTGTGTACCCTTGTCTTCTGATACCCACCCTAAACTTATCTGTCTTTTCTCTTAATACAAAATGATGTCCTTCACTATATATTTAAATTTTTTTTTAATGAGAAAACCTATGGGACTTCCTTAAAGTGAGTTTTGTGAAAATTTAATTTAATGCATATTTCTTTAAATTGGTTTGAGAATCTTTGATTTCTATTACAAAACTGATTTTTAAATGTTTAAATAATGACCATCCCAAACCCAATCAATAGTTGATTGCTGAGCATTGTAGAATTTGGTTCTTCGTAGTAAGTCAGTATATGCAGATTTTGATACTCATCTATGAAGTCCTTTTATACTTAAAGTTGTCTCTTGACTTTTTTTTTGTACTGTAGCAATTAATAAAGTGTCAGTAGAATTGATTAGGATTGAGAGGAGGGGGAAAATGTATTTTATGGCTCTAACCAAAAGGTAACATCTTGGATTCTATTAGTTGATGAGACAGTGCATATCATCCCCTAGAAGTCCCTGTGTTTTGACTTTCTTACCACTCAAAATATTCTCTGGGCTCTCAAAATAGAAGCATAGTAGCTATTATAGCTGTGCTGGGGCAGGGTAAGTTTTCTAATTTTGCTTTTGCCTTGTTTAAAACAAATCGGTCATGGAGGGATGTGTTGAAACCATGCTGAATAACTGACAGAAGAATTAAAAGTGCTTCCTGAATGAAGAGCTTTTTCCTTTGGATTACAGTATTGATTTTATACAAAAGAAACAACTTTTTGTTTCTTAACTTGAGAGTTCTCAGTTTTTAATTCTAACATTTTTAAATATTCTAACCATATCTCTGGTATTCCTGTGGGTAACTGTTGCAGTAATTTCACCTATTCATTCAACAAATACCTATTAATGGTCTTTTTTTGTAGGTCACTGGACACACAGGGAGTTAGTAGTGAACAATATACAGCCCTTACTCTGTTAGTTACAGTCCGGGGCCGGTGAAGGGACGTTAATTGATTAATCACACGGATACAGGGGTTGGCAACAGTAGGTTTACAGTTGTGAGTATGCGAAACACAGTTTATTCTTGTATTATTTATTAGTTGTATTATTTTTCATATGAACAACTGTAAGTCTACTTTTGTGTCTCTCCCCCCCCCCCAAATTATCAGTGCTGTGAAAGAAAGTCACAGGATGCCTTGAGAATATAAAACTTAGCATCTAATCTAGTCTGTGCACAGTGGCAGGGTATGCCAGATCATACAGGCCTGTCAGGCCTTGTTCGGGTAATTTGGATCTTGATCCTAATAGTAGTGGCAAGTCATCTGAAGGTTTGTGCTGGGAATTTGGAGAAGGAAAGTGATATAATCAGATTTTCACACTGGAAAAGTCACCCTGCTATTGTATGGAAAATGGCTTGAAGGCAACTAGAACTGAGACAGTGAGGGGATATTTCAGTAGTATAAATGAGAAGATGTAAGCTCTTCCAGTCCTAGGTGTTTTGGGAGCTTCAGGCTTTGGTGCAGACATCGCCAAGTCCAAGAACCACACCGCGTGTATAATTAGTCCCAGAAATGGCATTAAGAAACCCTAACCACAAAGATTCGAATGTCTTAAGGGGTGGACCCCAAGTTCCTGAGGAACATGCACTTTGCCAAGAAGCACAACAAGAAAGACCTGAAGAAGATGCAGGCCGACAACACCAAGGCCATGAGTGCACATGCGGCTATCAAGGCCCTTGTAAAGCCCAAGGAGGTCAAGCCCAAGATCCCAAAGGGCAGCAGCCACAAGTTCAGTCAACTTGCTTACATCACTCACCTCAAGTTTGGGAAGTATGCTCATGTCTACATTCCAAGGGTCTCAGGCTCTACCAGCCAAAGGCCCAGGCGGTGGCTGCGGCTACAGCTCAGGTTCCAGCTCAGGCTCCCAAAGGTGCCCAGGCCCCCACAGAGGCTCCAGAATAGAGGTCTCTGTCCACCAATGTGAGGGTGGAAGGACTGGTGTGACCCCTCGGCTGCTGTCTGCATGGAGTTGGTGTCCTCCTGTGGTATTTGTACAAAGAAACCTGAGACAGGATCTGTCCCACAAAAAGTGTGTATGTGTGTATGTGTGTGTGTGTGTGTATATATATATATATATATATATATATAGTATAGACCAGAGGATTTTAACTTGGCCTTCAGGGTGATGGTGGAGGTAGAGCTAATGAAGTTAAATATATTCAAAAAGTATTTAGAAAGTAAAATTAACAAAATAATTCTATAAAAATTGTAGAGATAACATTTTATAATATATGAAGTTATTTTTAGGAAAATTAATATATTTTCTGTGTTGAAAAGGTAGTTTTAATGCAGCCATTTATTGTCAGTGGTAATAACCTTCCCTAAAAGAGTGCAGAATTACATGTTTCTTACTCTCTTCTTTTAGTGACCAAGAATTTAACTGAGAAAAGATCAGCCAAATTGTCAGAAATGTCTCCAGTGCCTATGAGATCAGCTGGTCAAACAGCTAAAGCCCATTTGCATCAGTCCCACAGAGTAAGCCAGGTGCTTCAAGTGCCAGCTGTTAATTTGCACCCCACCAGGAAGAAGGGGCAATCAAAAGACCCTGCCACACTGAGTGAGTATTCACAATTAATATCACATTCATTTAATTGGAATTTCCAGGGGAGTTCGAATGAAAAATAGTTACTAATGTAAGTGTTCAGGAGATCAGCTATTGTATTTTGTGTAATTAACCATCATTCATGAATTTTAAAATGTGTCATTTTGCCTATAGGTATTTGATGACAGTATACATGTTTTAAATGCTGACATTGGAATTCCTGTAATCAGATCAACTGAAAACCTAACAGCAATACACTTGGGTACCAAGGGCTTACTGCAGTCAAAGGTGCATTTAATCAATTACCTAATGCAAATGCAACCTTTAAGAATGAAGTTGCTTATTCTAAAAGGGACTGTATGTTGGTTTTTCATTAATGACTACTTCTAAAAACCCTAGTTAGGAGACACAAGAGCATGTAAAGTACAGAAAGTATAAACCACACTTTTTTTCCGTCTGTTCGACCATGTAGACATTATCAAAATTACTTTTATTTGTTGTTTTAATAGTATCACTATTATAGCTTTTAGATTGGAAGCCAGATTAGTTTTGGTAATTAGTCTAGCATTATTAGCCTAGCGTTATTACTTAGTCTATGCATTATACATAGGACATAGTCGGTAGAACTTTGTGAAATGTGAATTTAATTTGATTTTGGTTTGCAATCCAAAGTTGAAAAGAAATGCCTATACCTTTGCTAGATTTTCAGTCTGGTGGTATAGACACTCACACAAATGGGTATCTTCAATAAAATGAGTTTGCTGTTATGCCAGGGATCTGTACAGAACCTATAAAACAACAGAAGAGGGGGAGCTTTTAGGGCAGGCAGAGGTAAAGTAAAGCTTCAGAGAAGGCTTTTTGGAGATAACACCTAAGCAGATCCATAAAAGTAGATCAGGAAAGAGGTAATTCGGCAAAGATTCCAGAGAAGTTGCTTCAGGCAGAGGAAAAACTTGGTATCTCCAAGGAGCTACAGGCAGTTTGCTGCCTCTGAGTACTAAGCTACAGGAAGAATGTTGAAACAATAATAATTAGAGCTGATACAGAGCACTTACTGGGTGTTAGACACAGTTCTAAGCACTTTGCTAACTATATATTATATTCATTTAACCTTTATAAGAACCCTGCATGATAGGAACTACTCTCACTCGACGGGGAAGCCGTAGAGGGTCTAAGTAACTTACACATTACCAGTAAGTGTTGGAGCTGGGAGTCGAGCCCAGGCTAATTGGCTCAAAGTCTTTGCTTTTAACCACTGTGCTAAATAGCCACCGAGGATAAAGATAAGTAAAGTCATAAGCATGCTGAAGTTATAAAATGGCATGCTAAAGGAAGGTTGCCAGTGGGCAGCTATCAAAGAGATCTGAGCAAGGCAAGGGCCAGTTAATGTTGGAGAACAGTAGGGGCTGCAGTAAGACTGGAGACTGAGACCCGAATGGAAAGCTGATGTGACAGTTAACTGGAAGTTCCTCAGAGCCTGAACTAGTTTGGTGACTATGAAAATGAAGAGAATTGAATGCAAAATTCAAGTTGATAAGTTTACTTGTTAGGAGTAATAAATGGGACAGGTCTAGCTCTGGTTTCTTGCTTGGATGTGATCACCTGAGATGCATTATTACTTGTACCAGGTAGCCCTCTTCCCTCTTCTTGTAATACAGACTTCATCTATGTGATAAATACATTGATATTAAAAATGGCACTTATTAAGTAAAAACGGCAAGTACGCTGTGATTTGAATTATTTCAGTGTCAAAGGGCTGCTTGTCACTATGCTGAATCCTTGTCAAAGTTGGGCTTACTTTACTGGTTGAGTACAGTGTCAATAGCTCTCTGATACTTCTTAGAGATGTATGTCAATATATGGAAACCATTGCTAAGTTTGATCTATGCTAAACACGACCACCTGTTGGACAAGAGTAATGATAGAACTTTGCAGGAATGTTTCCATTGGGCTCCATACTATTTTTCTATAAATTCATGATTCTTTCTGTTGTCTACTTCTCTCCTGTAGTGTGAATTTAGTGCTCTTGAAAAGGGCTGGACTGGCAGCCCTGCAGCCTCTTCTGTATTCCCACAGCACAGATGCACCACAGGTAGTGACAGTGCCAACATCCCCACACTGCCCCTGCCACATGCCTCGCCCTGACTTAGAGAGGCCACCTCTAGAGGGGAGGGAAGAGTTTGAATATATGCCTTCTCTATTAATACTTCCTACAGGTGTATCAATTGTGGGGCCTGGGACTTAGACTGTTAAATCAATTTCCCTTATGTCACAAAACAAACAAGAACTATTATAATCTGGTCTGTGCTTACTGGCTGAATTTGAACAAATAACCTAGAGGTGAGAATCTCTGTATACCATTACCCAGTCATTTAGTGCGTTTGTCATTTACACATTTCAGTTGAATACACTAGCCATTGTGCATCGTGGCTTTAGTTATGTAGTAATTCAGGCAACTATAGGCTTTCTAATTGTGAAGTGATGCTTATTTGCTTTTTTGGTTTTATTTTTAGGTACAAGTATACCTCAGAAAGTTTCAGGAACAACTGAAGAAATGAGTGGTAAGAAACATACAGAAGATACTATTTCTGTGGCGTCATCCTTACATTCGAGTCCTCCTGGATCTCCTCAAGGTTCCCCACGCAAAGGTAAGACGAGGCAGTGCAAACTGGTCCTTGCTTTACCAGACAACACTTTGTAACACATTTTATTTTTCATTCTGTAGTAATAACAAAATATGAAGGGAAGCATAACTTCTAATACTTTTTGAACTTGCATATTTTGGTTGGAATTGTTCATATGCTTTCCAGGTATTACGTAGGACTTCTGTAGTCAGTGTTTGGTTCTTACTTGACAGAGGACAAGCACGGATAAGAATGAAGGCAGAGGTCCTAGTAGTTTCGTTCTGTGCAGATTCTTAATGTTGCTATTCTGTGGAGTATTTGAAAATGAGAATTTCTAGAAGAAATTGTTTTTAACCAACAACAAGATTTAGGAAAAGAAACAAATATTTAGGTTGATGCATTCCTTTCTTTAGTAATGGAGTATTACCTTTTTGTTAATCAGGATTTAAAATAACCAATACCCTTATGGATTTCTATATTTATATTTATTCATATAGAACCTCTTGAGGTAAAATAATCTGAAATCACTCTTGTTCATTTACATGTTTTTGTAATTCAGACTAAGTTTTTCTTGACTAGCCTGGACAGTATGCATGTAGGTGTCATTGTGTTGGCTTATAGCATTCTAAATAGTGTGTGTGTTTTTACATTGGCCCATCCACACTTTGTGTGTACCCTGTTGAAAAAGGCTCCTTAGTCCTGGCATTGTTTTCACAGATGTAAAAGAATTACATCTTTAAATAGTCACAGTGCTGAATAGTACATAGTCAGAGGGAAGACAAGCTTATGAATTACAGCAGGAAGGAAAAGCTTCCAGAGCTTTCCTCAGCTCCCAAGTCCTAAGTGTCATCTCACTTCTGGAGGATTTTTCTTAATTTTGCTCCCTGTGTCGCAGCAGTGTGGTACAGTGATGTCAGACCTGATTTGGATCCTGACTCTATGTCCCCTCCTATTGCTGTGTCACTACACTACAAGTCACTGATTTACAAGGTCAGGTTTCCTATATGTAAAACGGGGTGGGGGGGAACGACACCACCTATTTTATATAAGGATTGAATGAAATAATATATATAAAGGCTGATACATGGTAAGTGTTCAGTAAGTTGGAGTGTCTCTTCTCTTTCCCTGTTTCTACCCCCAGGATGACATAGCTCCATAGCTGACCTGCCCTTTCCCTTATTCACATAGCTGAGACTGGCTAGAATTTTCATTCAGATTTTACTAAGAAAAGCTTTGTAAAAATAAATAGGACATAGTATATATAAAAGGTGTGTTTATAAAACAAATGTTTCTGATCCTGTTGTGTGTAGCTCATGCATGATTTTATGAGGCAGGCGAGTCTGCTTCATCTCTTTACTACCTCAATGGTCCTTTCAGGTTGGAGAAGTGGGACGGGGAACAGTGCCTGTGTGATCTCAGTGCTCTTTCAGGAACACCTTTACACCCTCCACCGCTTTGGGATGCTATTCAGAAAGTCCCATTATAGACAATTCTCTAACCAGTGTGACTTGTGGGAAGAGGTATAGGAACAGGAATTTCCCTATTGTTCTTACTCCCAACAGAAAATTCACTCTCACTTCTGGAATTAGAGAAGTCTTTTCTCCATTGTGTCTTTCTATGTGTGACCAACAAGCAACTGTGATGTTTATTGTGAGCCTATCATAGTCACGTGGAGAATTCTTAGGAACCGGAAGAAGTTTTTTTCTTCAAAACTATTTCCAGTTCTTACATACACTCTTTCGAAACCCCCACCAAATATTTCTTTATATTTCTGTAGATAGACTTTTGCCTGAGGTCTATGACTGAACAAAAATGCTATTAAACTAAACATACATTATTATTAGGATAAGTTCCTAGTCCTTGCTGAACTTTGGAATTTGTTCTTTGTTTTCTAACAATTAAGAAAATAAGCCTGCCTTCATATTTTTCACAAAGAATTTAAACAGGTAAGAACTTTTTAAAAAATATTTTAAGTATGTAGTTGGTATACAAAATTATATTAGTTTCCCGTGTACAGCACAGGGATTCAATATTTGCATACCTTTCAATGTGATCAACCCTCTAATTTTAGTAATCATCTGTCCCTATGCAAACTTATCACAATATTATTAACTGTATTCCCCTTCACTTTTTTCACCTATTCCCCCACCATAAACAAGTAAGAACTTTTAAAAAGTGCGACATCAGGAGTCCTTAACCTTTTATCTTCCCCAGTGCTAAAATAAGGCAACCTTTCCACCTTGGAGATATAACAGGATCAGAAATTGTGCTTTATAAATACATTTATTGTGTATACTATTTATATGTCCAATCTGATTTTTTTAAGTACTATTCTCATTTTCTACTCCCAGCAAACATTACTTTATTTTTATTATTTTTAATGTTTTCATTGATTTTTGAGAGAGAGGAAGGGAGAAGAATAGGGAGATGGAAACATCAATGAGAGAGAAACATGAATTGACTACCTCCTGCATGCCCCCTACTGGGGATCCAGCCCGCAACCCAGGGGCATGTGCCCTGACCAAGGAACTGAACCAGTGACCTCTTGGTTCACGGGTCGACATTCAACCACTGAGCCACACCAGCTGGGCCTATCTGATTTTTGCTAACCTTTTTCTTAGTAGAATCTGCCTGAACATTCTATAGGTAGTTACTTTTAAGAAATACTTTTTAAAATATTTTTGCTTATGATTTTTTACCAGCTTATTCTGATCAAGGTAACCTTTATCCTTTGTTCTGTCTTGCACTGACTACTGTGTAATGCTATATAGAAGACTCTCCATGCATTAAATTATATGTTGCTAGATTTCAATTTTTCAGATATTAAGATGTTAGATTTTTCTTTTCTTTGGTGGGGGGTGGGGGTGTTAGAGTTTTTAATAGTGAAATGTTATATAAACCAGGCTAATTGTGATTAATTGGAAAGAATTAATTGACCATGACAGGGTTTTTGCATCTCTCCCTCCAGTTGGCAGTATCATATCTGATCACAGCATCCTGCTGCACCTCTCAGGGTCTACCTCATCCCCTCCCAGTGAGTCCAGCACCGAGATCAGTGGCCACAGCTACCCCGGCATAGGTGGGGTTTACTTGCAAAAGAAAATCCTTCAAATTACCAGGAGCACAGCCAAAAGAACAGACAGGACCAAGAAGGCCACTGAGGAGAATAGAGACAGGACAAGTTGTGAGAACACAGCCAGAAAAAGAATGACATCCCCGTTTAGAAGATTTAGGGAAAGAACCCTTTCAAGGGAGAGACTAGCCAACAGCAAAAAAGAGGACGCAGATCACAATCAAGCTGCAGAAAGCTGTGAGACAGTGAAGGATGTTGGGAGCAACATCAAAGATGAGAAAGGGAGTGACATCTGCAATTCCAGTAGCCGAGGCAACAGTAACGCTCTAAACTGCTTCTATACGCGATTCAAGTCTAAAAGGAGGAAGACACTCTGAAGTTCCTTATTTAATTTTAGTGTTAAATTTGTTTTCATTTATTAATGTAAATGGAGCTTAAGTTATTTGTCAAAGCTTAGGCAAATAATTTAGTAAAATACTATTTATAAGTATTTCATGGTTAGTGTTACAGATCCTCTAGCAACAAAGTCCTATTTAATTAAAGTGCCTTATTTTTACATGTTATTAATGTCAGTAAACTTCATATTCTTGTATTCTGTAGTTGGCTTTATTTCCTGCCAGTAGCAGCTGGGTCTGTGAGTGAAATAAGTAGAGGAGGCTTTTTAAGAACCAGTATATACTTTCACATTAAAACCCCCAATAACGATCTGATCAGACAGAACCTTTGCCTCAGAGAATTTTATTGCTATCTTCTTACTGCAGCTACTTCACAAGCTAAAGGAAAAAGAAGTGTTTGGGAGGCAACAAACTGCATCTTGTCCACGTACACTTTTTTTTATCATCCACTTTTCATATCTCTGATCAGAGGAGGAGGGAGAAATGGTCTAACATAGCAGGTTCAAGGTCATCTGGGAAACTTGTTACAAAATCCAGTTACTCTGTTCCACCACAGACCTCACAAATTTGAATTGCTAGAGATGGGCCCAGGAATGTGTGTTTTAGTAAGCTTTCCGGGTGATTGTTAAAATTGATTCTATTTACGAAATACTCATCTAATGGACATAGGAATGAAAATTTTAAAACAGTAAAGCAAGTCTATCCCCTAGGATAAAAAAGAAATTATTTTTTTCTTTGGAGAATTTTAAAATTTATTTTTTTATTACAGTTTACATTCAGTATTTTTGTTAGTTTCAGGTGTATAGGACAGTGGTCAGACAATCATAGTTTAAGGAGTGCTTCCCCCTGTATTTCCTGTACCCACCTGGCACTGTACATAGTTATTACAGTATTAGTGACTATATTCCCTGTGCTGTGCATTGTACATCCCTGTAACTGTTTTGTGACTACCAATTTGTATTTCTTAATCTCTTCACCTTTTTTACCCAGCCCCCTCAATCCCCCTCCCATTTGGCAATCATCAGTCTGTTCTCTGTATCTATAAATCGCATTCAATTTTGTTCAATTTATTTTTTATTACCTCATCTTGCAAATTGACCAGTTAATTCCTGAAGGGCACTGATAAATAGTAATGATCCCAAGATCAGAGAATGGATAGGAGCTGAGACTGGCTTGTCCTGTGCCTGGCCCTATAAGCTAAATATAAATCACACATTTTCTGGGTCTTAATTTTTCTCTCTGAAATAGTTAATGAAACTGCTTAATAAGGTTATTGTTCAACACAGTTTTTTTCTTTAATGACTTGAGTTGTATATGATTATAAAGCCTATAGCTTTTGAGATTCCTAAGGACTGAACCAAAGGTTATATACCTATCGAGCCACATTCTCTCAATGAACAAGAACATAATTGTTTGCTTCTTTGAGACCTACTCCTTGCTGGGAGTACTACAGCATTTCTTTTTAGACAAAAGAAGTTTGGTTACTTTTCTAACACTTAGGAAAACTAACTCTTACATACATTTAACTATCAGGCTGCAGACTTGTTTTGGGATCCTTCCACCTCACTCCATCTCCAGCCTTTATCCCAAAGAATGCAAAAGAAAATCTCTCTAGCTATATCTGCTGTGCAGTGAGACATAAAACAATTTAAAATAGGTAGATGCTGTTTTTTTCATAACATTCTTATGTCAATTCAGCTGTTGAATGTAATGTAATATTCTGCAAAGCTGGTGAAGACAAAGAAAACTAGGTATAAGATTAAATCCAAATCTAAAACCATTTTTTAAAAAATACTAAAACAGTGACTTTCAACTTGGGGCACGACTTCTTAGGTGACATAAGCAAAATATCTGGGGTAAGTATATGTAGTTTGGAAAAGCAAAAATATGATTCTTTCCCTTGAGTCCTGACTGCTGTCTCTCACCAGTACCTCAAGAGGTGGTATTTTGGACACTCAGGTCAGGCCATGAAATATTTATGTTAATCAAAAGAGGGGACATAGAGTTAAAAAGAAGTTGAGAAACTCAATATATGTAACTTCTTAATGTTTTTTTCATATACTAAATGTCTTCTTGTTTTATTAAATTTCTGTAGCTTTGTGAGAACCTGGGGCAGATAGTTGGACTAGTTTTCTCAGTAATAGTGGCCTTGACTTCTTTATTTGTTAAACTTGGAGTTGAATTGGTATGGTGTGGGTAGGTAAGTGGATGAATATGTAAGGGAATGTCCTCTCCCTGACCACATTCCCCCGCCTGTTTTCTTATTTTGTTGTTTGATCACTTGTCTTCTCTCATTCAGGTTATGCACTTGTACCATCAGCTAAATCTGACAACCTATCTGACTCCAGCCATAGTGAGATTTCTTCACGGTCCAGCATTGTGAGCAATTGCTCTGTTGACTCCATGTCTGCAGCTCTACAGGATGAACGGTGTTCCTCCCAGGCTGTAGCAGTCCCTGACTCCACTGGGCCATTGGAAAAGACAGAGCACCCCTCAGGGACAGGAGACCATAGTCATCTTGGCCCTGGGTAAACATCCTTGCCTGTGTTTATACCAGAAAACTTAAGCCAAGTAGCCACTGCACAGTGCTCCCCAGCTACCCTGTGGAGTGGTTGCAAGGGGATCCTTATTAGAGTGTGAAGGCCAAGCGTGTATTCTCTATACTGGATATGCAAATAAGTACTTTTCTGAAAGATGTATGGGTGCTCATATCTTAAGTGTTACTGAATTCAAGTTAACTTTCTATCACATATACCTTTTCAATCAGAACATAAACCTTTTCAGTTAGAACACAAAGTGAAGTTGTTATTGATGTGGGGGGGGGGGGCGGGGTTTAGCATCCTTACTGTTAGGTTGGAGATTGCTGAAAAGACTGCGTCTTTGACCCTTACTCTCTGAAAATACGATTTAGGGAGTGAGAATTACCAGCTAGCAAAAGAGTTTAGCTCTAAATTTCTAATTAGAGTCAAGCAAAATGGAAATTTTTGAAAAAATTGATTCTGAACTGATAAATATTGTTAGATTTGGTGTACTTTAATATGTAAAATGTAAGATATAATAAAGTAGTATCATCATATTTGTAAAGGCTTCTAAACTATGATTTTCTAGACCAGGGGTCAATCTTTCTATGAAACTTAGTAAATATTTTAGTTTTTGCAGGCCATAAGGTCTGTTTCAACTGCTCAACCTTGTTTCACCAGAGCAGCCTTAGACAGTATGTAAACAGACAGACATGTTGTGTCCTAATAAAACTTTACTTGCAAAAACTGGCAGAGGACTGGATTTGACCATGGGCCCTAGTTTGGTGGCTCCTGCTTTATACTATACATCAGAGGTTCACAACCTGTTGTTTTTTTTTGTAAAGGGCTAAATAGCAAATATTCTAGGCTTTGCAGGCTGCATAGGGTCTCTGTCTCAAATTCTTTGGAGTGTTTTGTTTTGTTTTGTTTTGTTTGAACCCTTTAAAATGCTTTCCTCCAGACCATACAAAATGATCCTATTGGCTGGATTTCGCCCATGAGCCTTAATCTGGGGACCCCTGCTGTAAATGATAGAATTCATTTCATAGTGGGGAGTTGGGAAAGTTGCTATTTACTTGGTATTGGACTTGGCTTATCTGAGAGGTACCCTGAAAGATAGGCTAACCTCAGAGGTGCATTCCTGTAGTTGGGAATTCTTAATTCTACCTGCATGGAGAGAACCTAGCATTATGTTAAACAAGAATAAAAAGTGTATGCTTAATTTTATTCATTTTAAGCTTCAGTTTTCATTTTCATTTAAAATCAATTCAAGAAAAATTCTAAGGAAATCTTGCTAAGTATTTGCTTTTCTTTTTTAATCCTCACCCGAGAATGTTTTTTCCATTGCTTTTTAGAGAGAGTGGGGGGGGGAGAGAGAGAGTAGAAGGAGGAGAGAGAGATCAATGTGAGAGAGACACATCGATTGGTTGCCGCCCACACGCTTCCCAACCCGACCAGAATTGAGCCTGCAACCAAAGTTCATGCCCTTGGCCAGAATCAAATCTGGGACCCTTCAGTCTGCAGTCCAGTGCTCTTAACCACTGAGCAAAACCGGCCAGGGCTCTTCAGTGTATGTTTCTAAGCTAAGTATTAACATTAATGCCAGTAGGTGTTTAGTGATGATTGATGATAGGGTCACTGTTTTCCACTAGGTTATTTTGGCATGAACTCTTGTGATACGTGTTCTGTAGTCTCTTGTACACATTTAATACTTGCAATGGGCAGAAGAAAGGTTTTCCAGTAAGCTAGTAAATTACTTTTAATTGTGTATCTTCAATTTTAGATGGACACTCTCAAAGCCATCTCTAATCAAGAGTTTAGCTGTCTCATCTTCTATGAGCAATGAAGAGATTTCTCATGAACACATCATTATAGAAGCAGCCGATAGTGGTCGTGGAAGTTGGACTTCCTGTTCAAGCAGTTCCCATGACAACTTCCAGAGCCTTCCAAACCCAAAAGGCTGGGATTTTTTGAACTCTTACCGGCATACCCATTTGGATGGCCCCATTGCTGAAGTTGAACCCTCTGACTCTGAGCCCTATTCCTGCCCTAAAGGCTGCTCTAGAACTTGCAGTCAGTGTAAAGGAAGCCTAGAGACTAATCAGATGAGGCAGAGTTGGGCCTCCTCCAGTTCTCTTTCTGACATCTACGAACCAAACTATGGGACAGTTAAGCGGAGAGTGTTGGAGAGCACCCCAGCTGAGTCATCTGAAGGCTTGGACTCCAAGGATGGCGCTGACCCAGCTTATAAAACTATTACTTCAAGTACAGAAAAGGGCTTGATTGGTAAGCTCTGTTGTGTCTTTTTAGAGATTGTGGCAAATGTCTGTGACATTTAGAGATTAAGTGGTAAAAATGACAATGGGGCAACTTGGTTTAGAATTTTATTCTTGATAAAAATCCCTTCTCTCACTTCAACCCTTCTTCCCTCTTCAAACAAATTATTATTTTTTTTAAGTTCATGATCTCTCAAGGGCTTTGGGACAGGTATTAAAGCCTGTTAAAATGAAAAGACTAATATGAAGGCATTTAATTAAGAGGGCAGGTTTATTTGTCTTGTTTTGTTTTTGAGGTATTTTTGTTCATTGAGGAAATACTTCATTACTGTGTAACAGTAATAAAGGGATATCCTCTTTGTCACATAAATTATTTGGACCGCAGTTGCTATGCATACAAGGTAGAAGCTTTCAACCTGATACTGTTAGGTCGTACAGGTGAGAAGGAATGTGATGAGGAAATCTGGAACATTTTTCAGTATACCCTCCTGGAGCATGTCATGGGTGCACTAACTCCTGTTCCTGGCTTCTATTCTAACCACACACAGCTGTCTTGGTATATTCTTTCAGTGTTTAAGCATCAAATACATTTTTTAATCTCTTCCTTGAATTTCTAGGTGACTGGGCAAGTTACTCACATTCTTCACTGTTGTCTGTCTGCTTTTGACATCCTTTCCATTCCCTCGGTTCATCCCCCACAGACGGGAATGGAATCCTTTCTGACCTTGATACTACATGCAGATTTTACTAACAGAGCTCTAGAAATTTAGTTATGGACAAACTTGATCCTCAAAAGGGAAAATTAATTTAGAGTTACTTTAATGGTCCTTTTTAATTTGTTCTGCTTATATGGAGGTATTGTTTGTTTTAAAAGTCACCTTTATGATCAAGAAATTCAGAGCCTTTTGTTGTGTGGGTTCTGTAGACTGGTCTTAATTTCATGGATCTTCCACTCTATCTAACCTATTTCTGATGCTTTTAAAGCTTTGCCTTAGTCCCAGGGTTTATAAACTTAGGGAAAAGAATTTTAAATCACCGTTATTTTTAGTGTGCACTGACAGAGAAACTTAATTTGAGATGGATTTCCTAAAATGATGGTTTTTTTCTTCTTCACTTAACTACAGAGCAAAAGTTTGAAGTAAGACCCTTAAAGGAATTAGCTCCTCTATACCAGGAAAATTAAAGTTGTTTATTTGCCAGAACCGACAACTTAGTCTACCCAGGAGTGCCATAAAACAGAGGTCCATATCTCAGGGGAAGGGAGAACAGCTTTAAATAGAGGGCCCAACAGTCATTTCTATGAAAATCCAATCAACATAGAGTAGATGTTTAGGATGGACTCAGTCATCATTGGGGTTGGTACTCCCTGAGGAGTTTTTCACACACTTCTGTGATATGAGGGCTGAACCTCGAAGGAATCTTGTCATCTGCCATCTCCTTCAGTTGTCTCATTCTATTTAATGTTTATAAAACTTAATGTAATTTATGTATTTTAAAAACAGGTTTAAATATTAAGTTTATTAAGTGTTTTAAAAATGTTTTTAATCTATCACTGCATATTCATTTTGTCCGTTTTTAAGTTGTTTTGTCGTCGTAATAAGTTTCAGGAGTTTTTTTAATTTCTTATATTTTTCATTAACATGTCCATTGCTTATTTTCCATGCCAGTGTACTGTGTCACCTCACCCAAGAAGGAGGATAGGTATAGGGAGCCACCTCCTACTCCTCCCGGATACATGGGGATTTCTTTAGCGGACCTAAAGGAAGGACCCCACCTACACCTAAAACCTCCAGATTATAGTGTGGCAGTGCAGAGGTCAAAGATGATGCATAACAGCCTGTCTAGACTGCCACCAGCTCTTCTCAGTAGCAACCCCATGGCCTGTGTTCCATCGAAGATTGTAACTCAGCCTCAGAGGCATAATTTGCAGCCATCCCATCCTAAACTAACAGATGTGACTGATGCAGATAGCGAAGCAGATGGTATGTTGACAAACTACCTTAATGGCTCTTAAATGAATTGCTGAACACTTTAAATGGTCTTTACTCTGGTATTTTAGCTAATCAGAAATGTTTTTGTGGTTTTTTAAAAAATATACTTTTATTGATTTCAGAGAGAGTAAGGGAGGGAGTGGAGAGAGAGAGAAACATCAATGATGAGAGAGTCACTGATCGGCCGCCTCCTGCACGCCCCTGACTGGGGATGGAGCCCGCAACCGGGCATGTGCCCTGATGGGGAATCTAATTGAAATCTTCTGGATCATAGGTCGATGCTCAACTGCTGAGCCATGCCAGCCGGGCCCAAAATGTCTTCTTAAATGCCTCAGAAGTCTCTGTTAAAAAAATAAATAAATAAAAATCTCTGAGTATGATGGTGTGTTTTTTAAATGAAAGAGGGCAAACTGCTTGATTGTGTGCCCAGTCCCGTTTTTCATCTCAAATGGAGTATTATATGTGATTGATAGCAGCTCAGTCTAAGAGGTGCTGGACATTGTTGGAGTCATGGTTTATATTAATGGACTGTAAACCATGGAAACTTGAGACTGGAAATATCAAAATGCAAAATTATCTGAAATCATGCTTTTGATATAGTTCATCTTATTAGCAAAACCCTTCATTGACTTTGCAGCTGTGGTTTGCTTTGTTTAAAATAAATGAAATTTTATCCTTTTAAACAATAGAGTAATAAAGTAAAAAGTTATGAAATTCAAGTTTATTGTCAGCTTTCAATGTGATCAGAACTCATAAATGTTATTGCATGAAAATCTGAACCTTGATAAGATCATTGGGAGGATTTCTTTGTTGAAATTGACTAATTTTGTAACAGATAACTAGATTGTTAGTTGATATTCATGAATATGCTCATCTGCCACTTAATTGTATCCTTATTATTTTCAGAAAATGAACAGGTTTCAGCGGTCTAGCCTGTGAATGACCCATTTGACATCTGCTGAAAGTCATAGAGGAAGGAGTGGGCAGAACCACCTCATGATTCCACAGGCCAACAAACAGCTCGCTGCTGCTCCTCACCCAGAGGTTTCATTCCCTGTACTCTGAGCAATGCTAGCCCTGAATCATGCCTCCTTCATTAATCCCTGCAGATGCGTAGTTTCCTCAGCTATGGATGCTGTGCCTGAATACGTCTTCACTTTGCACACCACACCTGCCTTGGGACCACAGTTACTAGAACAAATCCAAGCTTCCTCCCCATGTAAAATATTATATCACTTTAGATTTTTCTTTAACAAGTTATTTTTAAGATAGTAGTCATAGTATTTTCAAGCCAGAGCTTGGGCTAATGGACAAATTCAAAACATCTGCCAATATTGAGGATATTCTTGTGTATTTTTAAAGTAACTTATTATTTGAAGTTTTGTGGTTTTGTTTGTATTTGGGAGCTCTCATTAGCTGATGTTTATGTTTGAGGCCATAAAACTGTCTCTGATCTAACCAAACAGAAGTCATCTTTACAGAAGGAAATGCTTGATCTGTACAGACTTTAAGGATCTGCGTCACCAATGCAGTGTCGGGTCTCAGTCTAAGTGGACTAGGAAGCCCTTTGCGGTTGAGGTGTTAGGAAGGAAAATACTCCATCTGCTGGTTTTGATTTGGAAGGCCAGATAAAACTGCCACTGGTTTCTTACCAGTCCTTTGGAAAGGGAGGGGCAATCCTAATTTCCAAAGAGTGAAATTTTTATGTTAAATAACATGTATACCAAGTCTTTCTGAACTGAAAGTCATGCTGCATCTAACTGAAAGTATAATCTGTAAGTAGAGAATGGGTTCTAGAGCATCCTACTCTATAGAAACCCAGAACTAAAATTTTCTCAACTCAGATATGGAGTTCTTTTTTTAAGGAAGTGTCTTTATTGGTGGTGTGACCCTGAGGATGAATTTAGCTCTGGGCAGTGTTCTGCTGCACCCCTCCCATGGCACAGTGTGAGACCAGCTGATCTTACAAACCTGCAGCTCCCAGCTGCCTGCAGTAAAGCAGGCTCACTAGCTCATGAAGGTATATAACTGGTTGAAAATTTTGTTGGGGTAAACAGGAGCTAGAATTATGGAAATAATTATGTCTTAGTTCCCAGCCTGGCCCTTGACTGGAAGGACATATACTTTTTAAGAGCCTGTTGGGCATGGCACTTTTAGGTATTTATTTAAAATTAAAATTTTAGTGATGGTTTAGTGGACAAGCTAGACTTTCCACATTTTTACAAATGAAATACAATGTATTCTCAGTATCGTTTAAATTTTTTAATTTGTTTTTAGTGTAAAGGCAAGTGAGAGCTTAATTAATTTCTGTGACTACCAAAAAAAAGAAAAAAGCCAAAGCCATTGATGTGCACTACCCAGATCAGCTTGGAGCCAAATGGATTTACCTCGGAGTGCTGGTCCATAGTAAATGTATAGGGTTGAGTGTTTGTGACTTCCTTTCAGGTGTGTTCTCGTTTTTCCTAGCCATCTCGTCCCTGCCTCTGTCCCTGTGTCCTGCCTATCTCCTTCATTTTAAAATCATAAATCAGTTCCAAGTGGTAGATGGCAGTAGTCTATCTTTTCCATCAAAATGATTGTTTCTTCATTTTAGGAAAAATAGCATGTCTGAAAAATTCCCCTGGGCAAAATAATGTTAATCTAAAACCTAAGCCTTAGAAATGAACCCCAGGTATGTTAGAATGAGGCTGGTTGGCTCCATAGCTTTCTGGGTCCATTGAAATGGAAAGTAGCCCAGGGCAAAATTCCTGGTTTGAAAGTGACGCTGTCGTGATTTTGCCTGTAAACAGTCATCCTCTGATCACAGATTTTTCCTTCACTGACTTGCACAATATTGTTTTCATGTCCAAAGTGAAGATATTTTTGCTATAACCATCTTTTCATCGAGTTTGGGTATTTATTCTCACCATTTTTATATTCATTACCCCAGAAAAATGTGCTGTTTGCATAGTGTCTGTTTATTTAGCAGGTCTTTCAAACCAGTGGGAGCTTTATACACCTTTGTCCTTAATGGTGTCAGTAACATAACATCTTGCACAGAGAGTTGGAGGCTTGTGGTTTTGGACTTGCACCTTGTAGCTGCCTTTGTTTCATCTAAGCTTAAACTGTGAGTATTTGGATCGGCTGATCACATTGATCAGGAACTAAAGCCAAATGCTTTGTAGTATGATATGTACGTTTCCCTTAAAAAATCATGGGTGTTTTGGTTTCATATTTTATTTTAGGCTACATTCCTGCCTTCTCTGTCACATGACAAGAACAAGAGAAGCCTTAACCTGTATTTGATCCAATTTTAAATACCCCTTTGCTTTTGTTTTTATTTTATAAATTTATAACTTTAATAGACTCATGCCCTCATCCCACCACAATTCTGAATCTGCCAGGACTATTGAAGCAGTAAATCCATGGTGCAAACTTTTGCCAAATAAGTTTCAACACAATTTCTTCATGATAAAAGATTTGCAGAATTAGTAAATCCAACATATACTTCCATAAAAGTTCATTGTAATTAATAGATTCTTACTTCCTCCAAATGATTACTTCCAGTGTGATTTTGAGGGAGAAAAAACCTTAAGTGGTTTTTCATGAGGGTGGTAAATTTCATATTGTTTCACCTGCATAGCCTCCTGGAGCATCTCTCCAGGCTGGAACTCGGCAGTAATCGGGGGTTTCCAAAATAAACCTAATTTTTATAAAGTGTTTTCTCCGCTACAGAAAGAACGGAAGTTTCCTTGTATATTTAAAACAATGATTGTTATTCTGATATATTTTAAATTTCTAAAAAATGTGATACTAAAGTAGATGTATCCCTTTAGAATTACCTCAAAGGCTAGAATGAAGGGAGAAATAAATCTTCAGAAAAGTGTCACAGGACATTTTCAAATTTAAACTTGAACCCCAGCTCATCTTTAGCTTTTGTTGTGCTTTTTTAAGGCTTTTTTATTTTTGATACACAGAATGCAGTTGTACTTGATCTTTTAAAATTGAAACATGAACTTCAGCAAGAGACAAAAACAAAACTGCACAGTCATAACAATCTAATAGCAATTATACTGCACAATTCAGTGATTGTAAAGTATCCTGTAACAAGCAATGTTTGTCTCCTATTTTGATACCTCTGAAACTTATGTCTTTTAGAAAGACGGTGCCTCTGTATGCTTTTTGTATTTTTACTGAGTGTAAATATTTGTTATATTTTTGGTTAAGAGAATGTAAAAGTACCATTTATTATTATCATATCTACTAATACATTGGTGAAATCAATAAAGAATCTACATTAACCTTCTCTGCACTTTATTGCAAATGTTTCAGCAGCAGATAAACTCAGAGGGCCAGTCTACGACCCACAGTGGTCCGAAGGCCTTATTTTTTGTCTTCAGAGAAATTCGAATGGTCCAACTATAATTGACTTTATAGTATCTGTAAAGCACAAAGATACTGTTTCATTTTTTAAAAGTGTGTTTGATTACAAGCTCAATAACACTGGCTTAAACCCTGTTGGGCTTGTTTTTCTCTTAGAAAAGTCTCAGGTAGACTGATAGATATAGTGACTCCACAGTGTTTCAGGGATCTGACCTTCACACCTTGGAGGCATCACCAGTGTTTCATGAAGGAAGGGCTGGGGGAGGGGGGGGTGCAAATGAGTCTTTTTTTTCTTGGTTAATCCTTGCCCAGAGATAGTTTTCCATTGGTTTTTGTAAGGGGGGGACGGGGGGACATTGGTTGGTTCCCTCCCACCCAGCTGGGGCCTGGAATCAACCTGCAACTCAGGTACGTACCCTTAACCAATTATCGAACCCTCAACCCTTTGGTGTGGGGCCGACATGTTACCACTGAGCCACACTGGCCAGGGCACAAGTCTCTCTTTTTATTAGCAAAACAGGTTTTCCAGAAGCTTCACTTGGATATTTCTCCTTAAGTCTCACTAGTTAGAACTGCATCACATGCCTGTTAGCTGCAAAGAAACATGGGAAATGAACTTTTCCGGCTGAGCAGTTGATGACCCCAAATAAAAGTGGGATTCTTTTTAGTGAAGCAGGAAAGAACGGGTATTGAACGGGCGTCCACCTGGGCCTCCCACAGCACGCCTATTGCTCCTTTAGGAAGCATATGTAAACCAGGCAGTTTCTTTTATGGGATCAGATCTCAGGACCTGGAAAGAAGGGAGTTCTGCTTTAGTGGCCCTTTCTGAAATCCTCCCAATCTCCCCTCTGTACCCAGAGAATGGTAAGGCTTCTGCCTCCTCCCAGTTCACCCCTTCCCAACACGCAGCAGGTTTTCCCAGGCCATTCTTCCCTTGGCCGTCTCTCCGCAGTGTCACTAGTTCATTCCTTTATTTGGAAAATACTAAACACAAGTGTAGTAGGTTGAATAATGGCTACCCCAAAATACAAAGTCCTACTCCCTGGGACTGGAAATGGGACTCTGTTTGAGAAAAGGGTCTTTGCAGGTGTCATTAAGCATTCTGAGATGAGATTCTTTTGGATTATGTGGGTGGTCCCTAAATCCATCACTAGTATTCTTATAAGAGACAGACAAAGGAAAATGACCGATGCAGAGGAGAAGATAACGTGAAGACTTCAGAGATGTAGCCACAGAAGAAAGAATGCTGCCAGCCACCAGGAACTAGAAGAGACGAGATTCTTCCTTAGAGCCTGCAGAAGTGCCACCTGCCGACACCTTGATTTGGAACTTCTGGCCTATTCTCTTAAACCACCCAATTTGGAGTAATTTGTTACAGCAGCCCTAGGAAACTAACACACGGGACAATATTTGTCTGATGTTTGAGGACCCAGAACCTGGACTAAGGGATGTGGTGTCCCTAAGTACACCTTGGGGACCCCCTCAGACTACCCTCTAAAGGCATCTGACTAAACAGACCGGCCATCCCAGAGGCTTGCTCTGTGGCAGCCTCAGTTCACAGAGGGATGCCCCTGTCCTCGCCAAACTGGCTTCTCACTTTGCTCATTGCAGACATGCTGGTGAGTGTGCACTGGTGTCCAACTGTGATTTTAATTTTAATTTTAATTTCCATAATGACTGATAATGCTAAGCATCTGTTCCAATACTTATTGGCCACTTAGATATTCTCTTTTGTGAAGTGGCTTTTGGGGTCTTATTTGTTGCTAGAATGTTGAAATACGATTGTTTTATGATGACCCTGTATTTAGCAACCTTAATTCATTTATTCTAACAGTTTGTAGATCCTTTTTGCATTTTTCTATATGTTGATATTACCTGCTTGTAATGACTTTTCTTTCCAGTCATTTTGCATTTCATTTCCTGCCGTATTGCACAGGTCAGATCGCCAGTACAGTGCTGACTTGATGGTCAGGGTGGAGTTCATTCGTTCCTGATCTCGGAGGAAGTTTTCAGATTACACAGTTAAGCATGATGATTACTATAGGATTTTTGTAGGTAGTCTTTTTAGTAATAGTTTGGAAAATGGATTTTTGTCCAGTGCTTTTCTTGAATCTGTTGAGATGATAGAATTATTTTTTCTTCTGTTAGTGTGGTGAATTGACATATTTCCTAGTGTTAACCCCTCCCCATCCACTGCTCCCCCGCTTCACACTTCACTTTCCACTTTGCTAGAATAAATTCTATTTGGTCATGACATGTTATTTTTATATCTCTAGGTTCATTTTGCAATGTTTTGCTCAGGGTTTTTGCATCCATGTTCAAGAGAGGGATGGTCTGTAATTTGCTTTTTTTTATAATACCCTTGTTCAGTTTTGGTATTAATATTAAACTGGGCTTGTGGAAAGAGCTGGAAATTGTTCTCTGGAAGTTTATGAAAGATTGAACTCTGGCCATTTTCACCTCCCTGGAGTACCCCCTGTTTCATTGGCTCTGCACCACTGCAGAGCTCTGCCTGGGTTCACCCTCCCTTGCGTGTGGCCTGGAAGTTTCTCCAGGCAGATCTGAGCAGGAGTAGGTCCCATGCCTTCTTGTATCTTGTGCACTCAAGGATTACTGTCCTTCAGCGCCTGATGTTTAGTGTCTTAAGTAGCATTGTTTTATATATTTTATCTAGTGTTTTAGATACTTCAGGAAGGAGGGTCGAGTGCCTGTTGCTCCATCTCACTAAATAACAGAAGCAGACACTCATCCCCCTCCAAGGACAATCGTAAGTATACAGAAGGTTAGAACAACACAATTAACACACTTAACACCTGGAAAATATACATTATTTCTGGGTTACAAAGTTAAGCCATAAAGAAATGATTAACAAATTTCAAAGAGTTCGAACTCTTTTTTTTTTTTTTTTTTTTTTTTAATTGTATTTATTAACTTGAGAGAGAGGGAGAGAGGAAGGAAGAGAGAGAAACATCGATCTGTTGTTCCACTTATTTATGCATTCATTGGTTGATTCTTTCATGTGCCCTGATGGGATCAAACCCACAACCTTGGTTTGGAGGCGACATTCTAACCAGCTGAACTACCAGGCCTCGGCAAGAGTGAATTCTTATAGCAAAGGCCCTCTGCAGCAGGATGGAACTAGAAATTGGTAACAAAAATTTCAAAATTTGACAGTTAAGTAATGTACATCCCAATAACCCAGTGGAAAGCAGAAATTAATTTTTGCATTGGCAACTGTGAATTTTATTATGTAGACATGTAATGTGGCATGCATCTGTACAAGCTTTTCAGGCAGTGGTCTACAGCTAGGTTATGAATAATAAAAAAGCATAATTTTCTCTCTCATTTTATTATAATGAAGTTTAACAGTACAGAAAAGTCACATAACCTTAGTAGGTCAGATTTCATAAACCCTGCAACATGAACTCTAAATATATTAAATACTGTTACACATTCAGACTTCCAATATACAGGTACTTGGAAGGTAGAAATTATTTTGAACTGAAGGAAAATGAAAATATGAGCATCAACATTTTGGATGCACTTACAGCCATACTTAAAGGGAACTTTATAGCCTCAAATGCATATCTTAGGAAGTAGAAGGGCTAAAAATGAATTAGCTATATAACATTCTTAAGAAACCAGAATAATAACCTCAAATTAAATTCAAATAAGTGGAAAAAAGTAGCAGAAATGAAAATATAACATGCAGAGAAGTATTAAAGCAGATATTTTAAAAGACTAAAAAAATTGCTAAACTCTTGGTGAGAATGGTCAGGGGGGAAAAATGGCAAAACCAATGTTAGGAATGAAAAAGAATCACTATGATTATAATCACTAAAGAGATAAAACATTTTGAATAAATAAAATGTAGGTGAAATTCATAGGAAAAACACAACTTACCAAAACTATAAAGAAGGAAAACTTGGCCCTGGCTGGTGTTGCTCAATGGTTAGAGCATAGGCCCATGCACCAAAGGAACACAGGTTTGATTCCTGGTCAAGGACATGTACCTGGGTGGCAGGTTTGATCCCTGCCCCCAATTGGGCTCCTGCAGAACAACCAGTCGGTGTGTCTCTCATCAATGTTTTTCTACCCACCCACCCCTAGTCCCTCTTCCACTCTAAAAAAAATCAATGGAAAAAATATCCTCGAGTGAGTATTAACAACAAAAAAAAGGCAGGAAAATTCAGAAGTCTTGTAACTATTAAAGAAGTTGAGTCTGTCATTTAAAGGCCTTTCCACAAAGAAAGTTCCAAGTCCTGCATGGCTTTACCTGTGAGTTGGAACAAACACAGAAGTAACCTGATTTTTTTTTTTTTTTTTTTTGAGATTTTTTAAATTGATTTTTAGAGAAAGAGGGAGAAACATCAGGGATCGAGGCTGCAACTTGGGCATGTGCCCTGACAGCCTTTCAGTGCATGGGATGACAGACAAAATCTCAGTGATGGTGGGGGTTTCCTAAGCAAGATCTTTATAAGAAAGCATTATAAAAGATAGTGATTGATATATTTGACTATCTTAAAAACATGTTCATCAGCCCTGGCTGGTGTGGCTCAGTTGGTTGAGCGTTGTCCCTTGCACTGGGAGGTGCCGGTTTCATTCCTGTTCAGGGCTCGTGCCCAGGTTGCAGGCTCGATCCCCAGTTTAAGAGAAAAGGCCTAGAGTTGAAAAATATATTGTAATTTTTATTTCCTTCAAAGACTTAGCCAGAATATATAAAGTACCTCTATACACCAAAAGAAAAAGCACCCACTAGAAAAAATGGCACAAGACCTAGAGAAGTACTTCGTAAAAGAGGAAATTGACCGGTGAACACGAAAAGGTGCTTAACCTCATGATAGAAAAACTGCATAGGTTTGGAACTGACGATGGGGAAGTGTTCGAGGTGCTGCCCTTTATTTGGAGTGGTGGCCGGTGATCCTGGGCAGAACACTTACAACTTTGGAAGAAAAAAAAATTGGGGCTACAAAAGGTTATGGTAAAGTTACATTGGGGCCAGCAGATGGCGCCGTGCTACAGTGTAACTCTGCCAGGGTCTTTGTATCTAAAAAGGTGAGAGCAAGGTCGTTTCTTAGCCATTTTTCCAGAGAAGTCTGCAGCCCATAGTAAAATTTTCCAGGAGACTCCTTCACAGAGGTGATGAAACCAAAGCATTTCCACACAGAAAATACAGAATTTTAGATAGATTCTGTTTGGATAATCTTTGAGTTAATGAATGGTCAGTATGGATAAAGCTGTTTCCTAATACAGTGTTTGTACTTTTGGACATAGGATTTGGGATAGTGTTGGTCTTTTCCAGGCTCCTAAAGGACATGTTCCAGGAAATACAAATGGCCCAACCATGAACAGCAATGAAAAACAAGTAATATAAGAACCAGTCAAAAACTCCTGGCAGCTGCATATCTGTTCTGACTACTGGTATTTCAGGTCTTTTTAACTTTGGCCACTTTGGTGGTACATTGTGTTTTTTTGTTATGGTTTTTGTTTTCATTCCCTGATTATTAATGGGGTTGAACTTTTCATATTTGTGTAGTCCATTTGATTTCTGCTTTTATGAAATGTCTTTGTTTTTAAGTTAGTGATTTTTAGGGGGGGGCAAGATTTGTTGTTCCACTTATTTATACATTCATTGATTGCTTCTTGTGTGTGCCCTGACCAGGGACCAAACCCGCAACCATGGCGTATCGGATGACACACCAACTGTGCTACCTGACCAGGGCCTATGAAGTGGCTTTTTGAATCTGTATTTTTCTTATTGATTTGTAGGTATTCTTTACATATTCTGGATATGACTCCTTAGCCAGAGACACCTATTGCAGATGCCTTTTCCCACTCTGACTCTTCTCCCGCTGTCATACCCCTAATGGTGTCTTCTTAATTTTAAACTAGGCAAATGGATCACTTTTCCTGTATGATTAGTGCTTTTTTGTGATCTCTTTAAGAAGTCTTTCCCTACTCCAAGTTCATTAATATATTTCTGTTATCTTGGAAATACTTTTGTTTTGCCTTTTAAATTTAGCTCTAAAATATCTCTGGAATAGATACTGTGTGTAGTGTGAGGTAGAGGTCAGGTTTCCTTCTCCCACCTCCATGCTGTCCCTGTACCATTTATTGAAAAGGTCAGTCCTTTGTTCTGCCCTTCAGTGCCATCTCTCCAGGAAATCAACTGCCTGTGTATGTTTGAGTTTGTTCTGGGCTCTGTATTGTTCCATCAGCCTATTTTTTTTCCCATTCCCTAGGCCACGTTGTCTTAACTCTGTATTATAATACGTACTGATACCTGGTAGAGAAAGTTCTCTGACCCTGTTCTTTTTCAAGAATATGTTACCTATTCTTGTATCATTGCATTTCCAAATGCATTTCCATTGCATTGCATTTACCACCAGCTTCTCAACTCTCACACATAATTTTGAATGAGATTTTATTGAAATTTTATAAAACTTTGAAGGAAATTAACATCTTCATAAATTTAGTCTTTCTATCTGTGAACCCAGTTATTTCTCCATTTAATTAGATTTTTCTATTGCCCTCACCATTTTTTGGGGTTTTGTTGGTTGGGTTTTTTTTAATTTAAGGGCTTTTATATTTTTCATACAAGATTTTTTTTAAGTGTTTGGTGTCTTTTGTCTTTTCCTGCATCATTGAGGTATACTTGACAAGTAAAATTGTATGTTTTTAAGGTGTACAGCCTTAGTCCATTTGGGCCGCTTTACTTGTCGCAGCCGTGAAGGCCGGGAAGTCCAAGATCAAGAAGCCGGCAGGCTCAGTGTCTGGTGAGGACCTGTTTCGTGGTTCTTAGATGGTGCATTCTCACTATATACTCACAGAGCAGAAGTAAAGCATCTCTTTTATAAGGGCACTAATGTCATTCATGAGGGGGTCACCCTTATGACCTAATCATCTCCCAGAGGCCCCCACCTCCTAATACCTTTGCGATTAGGATTTCAACATAGGAAATTGGGGAGGGAATAAAAACATTCATTGTATAGCAGTGTACAGCTGTACAATGTGATGATTTAATATATGTATCCATTGTGAAATGACCACAATTATGCTAATTAACATACTCATTACCTCACACAGTCACAATTTGTGTGGTGAGAACACTTAGTATCAACTCTCTTAGCAAATTTAAAGTATACAACATGGTATTATTAACTATAGTCACCATGGCATACAATACCACTCTAGAACTTATTCCACGTCACCCAGTCTTTCTACTTTCCACCAACATCTCCCCATTTTTCCCACCCCCCCCACCCCTGGCAGCCGCTGGATCCTACATATAATGACACCATGCAGTGTGTGTTTGTGCCTGGCTAATTTCACTGAGCAGAATGTCCTCCAGGTTCATCCATGTTGTCACAGTGGCAGCATTTCCTTGTTTTTAGGGCTGAATCATATCCTGTGTGCGCGCCACGTTTTCTTTACCCATTCAATCTGTTGACAGACACTTAGGCTGTTGCCAGTCTTGGCGATTGTGAATAATGCTGCAGTGAACGTGCAGATGCGCAGACATTTCTTCAGCCAACAGTCTGCAAGGAGCTGGAGCCCTCAGTTCTCAGTTCTACAAGGAACTGGATTCTGCCCACAACGTGCGTGAGCTGCTTCTGTAGTTAAGCCTCCGGAGACCAGCCCAGCAGACACCTGACTGCAGCCTTGTGAGACCCAGACTCTTACTGAAGTTGTGCTGTTTGAAGCTTGGGTTTGTGGGAATTCCCAGCAGTAGGTAACTATTTATTAGCTATATGACCTGTGGGGAAGTTGTGTATATTCCCTGTGCCTTAGTTCTCTCATCCCCAAGACAGGGTAACAGCAAGAACCCACCTCATATTTACCATTGCTGCAGGGACGGAGTGTGTGCGCGCACGTGGAATCCTTGGGCAAACGCCCAGCGCCTAGAAAGTGCGGAGTCATTGTAGCCTGTATTACCGCAGAGGTCATGTGCTTTTTCTTCCTTGTCACGCTCTCTCTTTTCCCTCTTGACGCCTATAGTTTCTACCTTAATTCTTCCATAGTCTCTCCTTTTCTAGAATTTCATTGTCTTGCCCCATATAGTCTTGGCTGACCAAAACCTTCTTTATCTAGTGGTCATTTATCTGACAACCTCAACTATTTGAAATATAATCAAGATGCTCCAAAAACTAAAATTGATTCCACATAGAAAATGCACTGAAGTTGTATTCCTGAGTTGTTGAGGAGACGCAGAACTTTGTTTCTAAGTTAAAGCACACAGGAAGTCAGAATTTTAAATGGTGAGTGGAAGACTAGGGGGAAGCATACTCATGGTAGTAACTGTGAGACAACCTGAGAGGGGAGGAACCTGAAAACTATAAAAGCAGGAAGTTTGAGGCAGAGCCAGGCCAGCACTTCTGGGATCTCTGAGGGCTTCACTGAGCAAGCATAATGTCTTCTACATGTTTGTTTATACTGAGAACGGACGTGCTAAGTGAAGTAAGTCGGTAACAGTAAGACAAATACTGATATCACTGTGAGGTATCTAGAGAAGTCTTAGAGAAAGGAGTAGTTGGAGGGGGCAGGAGGGGGCATGGGGCACTGTTTAATAGGTTAGTTTCAGTTGTGCAAGATGAAAAGTTTCTGGAGATGGGTTGCACAACAATGTAAATGTAACACTGATGAAATGTACACTTGAATGTGGTGGTTAAGATGGTAAATATTATGCTTGTGTGTTTTACCACAATTTTTCTAACGCCAAAAACCACTCCAAGAAAGATTAACAAATAATTTGTGGCGAGCTGCCACTGGAGAGGGAGGGGAAAGCCAATAGGCAGCAATGGAAGGTTTGGGCTGGTGAGTCCAGCAGCACACTTAGGGCAGTTGCACACACCTAATAAAAACCCAGACTCCAGATCTCCTGTGTGTCACCCATGAAGTCCCTGGGGCCCTGGAGATCAAAGTGCTAGTCAGCACTGAGACTGCACCGAGGGCAAGGCTGCTCAGGGTAACGACCGCGGGTTAACTCCAGCTTGTCAAGCGCTTCCTTCACTGTAACCCTGGGCCTTCATCATGCTAAGTTGCTAACAAGCTTTCTAAGTAGTTATTTTCTATCATCACCAAATCCTATTTGAGCTCATGGCAAAGTAATAATATGGATCAAAGAGCTCTTTCTATTCCAGGAGGCGCGTGCAAGGGACAGGCATCGGGTCGCGGGCTCAGGATGGCAGCACTTCCTGAATCCTGTGCGGACTCGCTGCTCCGAGCAGAGCCTGAACCTCGTCCTGGCTTCTGACTTCCCCGAAGGCAGCCAGCGCCGGTGGCTTCAACGTCAGGGTAGGTGCTGCTCGCGGTGCTTCCAGGCATTCTGGGTCCCGGCCCTGGTGAGGCCGGCAAGGCGAACCACTCTGCCGGCCATCGGAGGGTGGCTTTGTCTTTGATGCGTTCGCTTGGTTCCTGCAGCGCCTTGACTGGTTTCTAGAGTTCTCACAAAGCTTTTTGGTCCATGTACTGTTAATTGGCCGCTTCTGTGGGAAACAAGGGCCTGGAGCTTCCTAGTTACCCTGCTGATGTCACCTAATATTTTTTGTTTAAAGTGCTACTGTTTTATGTTACTATTATGAAATCCAAACAGGATAGACTGGCATCACATGAAAAATGTCTCTTACCCACTTCTCACACTCCATCCCTACTTCTAAGGATCACTACTCAGTTATTTGCATTTGAATTCTCTGAGGGTTACCTCCTTAACTTTAAATAATATAGGCATACTTTCATTTCTTGATCTACCAACTTTGAATTGTACAAATGATTTTATACCATGAAAGATGAAGCTTCCAATAGACTTGTCTTTCTTCGAAGCAGTTAGGGTTAAATTTTTACATTTCCATTTCCATCTGTTATTTTTATAACAGACAGTGCTTTATGAACTCCCAGTCTGTACGCAGAGATTAGCACTTACCTCCATTTCTTTTCTGCGGTCTCACATCTGGGTTTTGTCAGCTTTTCTAAAGTTTACATTGTCCTGTGACTATGACCTGTCCCATATCCCCACTGTTTGCCCAGGGCACTCAGCACTTTCTAATCTTTTCTCTACTCGTTTGGCTTCCTGTCTCTGCACCCACACCACTCCTAGGATGACAGCTCCTTGGAGGACAGAGGAACTTTGCTCGCTGCTGTAACCCCAGTACCTAAAAATTTGAATGCATGAATCTTCCAGGTATTAAACGACATCCCTTTAATTATGCTTTTTGTAACCACTTAAGTTCTCGTTTGCTCTAATTTGGGTAGACTGCTTTCTAGTTCTGCTTCAGGCCTAGAAATCCCGAGGTTTCTTTGAGTTACACGACCAGTGTACTTTTTCTTACAAAGCAGACTGAAGGAAGTGTTTCAGGCAGATTTGTGGAAAGTTTGATTCCTTGCTAGTCTGATCATCTTTTGCAGTCTCACGTCTTTGAGTCTGGCTGTAGGTACACCACCAGTTCAAAGTACTTTCAGAGTCTGAGGGGAGGGCTCCGTTACATTCTAGACCTCACCGCTGCTGCCAAGAAGTCTGGGGATCCTCAGGACGACTAATCAGAGACATAACGTGATTTCCCAGAGTTCGACTGAAGACTGTGGAAGTATAAATACTAAAAAACAATTTTTTGAAACTTCAAAACACAATGAAGACCTCATTACTTGTTTTCAGAGCATTTTCCTTGCTTGCCTTTTAAAAGAAACTTCCATGAGTTTTAGCAAATTCCTATTGGTCGCAGGTTGGACCACTGGAATCCTGCATTCCCTTTACCTTCTCATCTCTGACTCACCAATGTTGTTTTTCTAGAATGTTCGCTCATGTCAGTTTCCTTCAGGAATGTCAGGAGGGAGGACGGAAGAGGACTGCCTGCTCCTGGGCTGTGGTGGTCGCTGTTCCTGTTGGGCTGTGGGCCCAGGTGCTCTGGGGCCTTGGCTCTGTCACACACAAGCTGGATGTGGCTGCTCCTACAAGGGACGACCTCTCATTTCCTGAACTTTATGCTGTGGTCTGAATGTTTCTGTCCCCCCGAATTCATGTGGAAGTCCTAATTCCCAAAGGCGATGGTATCAGGAAGCCTTAGTCATGAGGGGTAACTCTTGTGAGACTAGTGCCCTTTAAAAGAGGCTCCAGAAGGACCCCTAGTCCCTTCTGCCTCCAGAAGATACGGTCTGTGTCCTTTCCTGACCATGCTTGGCCCTGATGTCGAACTTCAGCCTCCCCAAACCACAAGAAATAACCTTTTCTGTTTATAAGCTGCCCAGTCCGGGGTATTTTGTTCTAACAGCCCAGACTAAAACACTTTACAAGTAGCGAAACTTTAAAGCAGAACCTGTAGACATTTGTGAAAAGTGTTTATGGGACAAAATTGATTGATATTACAGACATACAAGGGTTGAATGTGTTTAGATGGGAGAAGTGAGGAACATTAAGAAAAGGGTGAAGCTCTGAAGATTTTACATTAGTATCTCACCTGCTACTCCTTTCAAGGAGCCAAAGTGAAACCCTGCGCCTAGGAAGCCTTTCCAGGCCAGGCAGGCTGTCGGGCATTCGCCTGCCCGAGCCTCCCGAACGCAGGACGTTAGTGAGCTGTGAAAGCTCCCGTGGGCTCGGGAGCGTGGACTACCGTGAGAGGATGGGGTTAGAATCAGACAGTATCTTGACTGGCGTCATCCTTCCTGCAAGACAAGGTCACCACTCTCGCAACTGCTGTGAGGTCCCAGGCCACACGTTTGCATCTTCTTACTCAGGAAGTAACTTTTTTTCTTCTTCTTCTAGGCGTCAAAGGCAGGCCAGATAGAAAACTGACGATGAGGCGGAGAGAATGCGGGTAAAGATCAAAAGGAGCCAGAGGTTGCATGTGCCTGGTAGGAAGCACTTAAAAAACAAAACTGCACTGTCTTGGAAACACCATTAAAACTAAAATTTATGGTGCCCAAATTTAGAAAGTCAGATTAGTAAGTCACTTAATGGTTTAAGTTCTCTTGCTGAACCTTTCTGGATAGAGACAATAAATTGAAGGTAAAATTTCAGTTGTTTTCTTTCCAGTCTGCTGAAAGCCTGTTTTAAGGAGAGGGTATAATTTCCTTCTTGTCTGTATCAATTTTGTAGGTTTTTTCATTTTCACAAATTTTAGCCAATTCCGGATGTCCCTAATACTGTTTTTATAGATTGGTCCTACCTTTTGCGCTTATCTGATGAGCCCTTCCTTCCACATTTTATGCATGTCCTTGGAAAACGTACCCAACGTTTTCCAGCACAGAGCTCCTGATACGCAAAAGTGAGTTTCTTCAGGGACTTCCTTTCCTGCTTAACTGGGAGGTCTTACTGCACCGTCAGTGTTCAGTCTTATAAGGAACGTCATCTTAACCCAGTTTCCTTTGAGTCTTTGGCCATAAAATGAGGACAAAGATTATCAAACTTTTTGAAACACTCTTTTCTCATCATTTTCTCATGTTCTTCTGGTTTAGAACACTGGGTGGCAGTTCTCATGATACAGTCCAACCTACCTGACCTGATCTCAGGATGTATTTGGTGAGTATACAGATCTTCTTTGTTCTAGATCCAGGTATTCTCAGCTGTGGCCACTATGACATGTGGGGCTGGACAGACGTTTATTGTGGGGTTGTCCTGTGCACCACAGGTACTGAGCAACCTCCCTGGTTTCTACCCCCACCAGGCGGCAGCACCCCTTCAAGTTGTAACGACCTAAAACATCTCCATACACTGACAGACATTCCCTGGGGACCTCAAACCTGCCCAAACTTGGTGATAATGTAACTGTTCCATAACTGTCTAAAATGGCAGCTGATAGCTACATAGAGCTATTAAGCATTTGAAATGTGGCTACTATGGCTAAGAAAGAAAATTCTTTAACTCCTACATACACTGTGAGAACAAAATGCTTCAGCATGGGAAGTTGAATAGGTATTTGAAAATCATTTGTGATGTTGCTGGGCAATGAAAATTTGGAGAAAAGGGGTATTTAACAAGTCCTGTTTCCAAACATTTAAGGTTCATTATGACTAGGCATTTGTTAAATTAAAAGGTGAAGTTTAAGAGAAAAGTGGTAAATTATTGCACGACAGTAGTCTTAACTGAGAATATAAGAATGGTAAATAATTCCTTGAAATAAAGGAAAATCCAAACCAGGATTGAAAGAAAACATTTATTGAATCAATACTTTCTTTTTAATATCTACAAGCCAACACTGAACTCACTTTATTCAAGAATGAACACAATGTACAAAACAAAGTATGCTTATATTATAAAAATATGTCAATTTTATCTTTTGGGTGCTGAGCAGAAGTCATTTTAAACAAAATCAAGGCAAACTTGCTCGCTATAATGAAACCGCTATAATTTAGTAACAAAGAGAAAGCTAATATACTCTCAGTATCTTTAAAGGCCCAGGGATAATGCTGCATCAGAAATGCTGATCCTGACACCAGAGTTAACACTTCCACTCTATGCTTGGTGCCTGGATCACGGGAAAGCACCTGTTTTACAGAATGCGGGTCACTGCTAATAGAATCCATGTCATTAGTTAAACCTTCACCCAGTTTCCCTTGCATAACAGTTATGAGGATGTATTTCAACAGTATTAACAGTCTGTCCTATTTAATTAGCTTCAATTTTAAAATGCAATCCATTGCTAAGGGGACCAAATGACCTCCCAAGATTTATAATCCCACCTATGAATGTGGGGAAGCTGCCTCCTCCGCACTCCCAAATACCTTCAAGCCTTCCTAAAGGATTTGTGTTCCAGGTTCCTAACTTAGAATTTGTGGTAATTCGTGATTTCACTGGCACCTTCCTTAGCCTGTGCCCTTATACACAGTGTGGGCACTACCTGTGGCGCTGCACAGCCTGCGGCTTTCCACGGAGACTCGCTCCATAGCACATGGAGTATTTTGGTCCTTGGAGAAGCAGAAAAGACAGCAATTGGAAACTCAAATCATGAGTCAGGGAAAGGGGCTGTGGCTCCCTGTACTACTGTTCCAGGACAAGTATAAAAAGTGTACTAATTTCTGAAGTCAAGGCAGAAGTGGACTAAATGGCACCAGTGCTGACGATTTCAGGAAAGCCAGTCCGTCTTAGTCTTAAGAGTTGGCACAGGGCAGTGTCCCTGCAGGCTCTGGTAGATTCCAGGATGCAATATCCACACACTGCATTAGTGACACCAGATGAATTATAGTTTAGAAGTTATTAAACAAATGCTTTTCCTTGACAGATTCTCTCTCTGCTGGAGACTGACACCTCCGAAGGCTCAAAACCAGAAGCACAAGGACTGAGTAATCTGGTGCCCCAAGTACTGCATAAGCGAAATTCCAGAGGAATGGGAAGAAACGCTTTCGTATTTTGCTTCCACAAACCTAATACTTATTCAGTTACCTTTTCGCAAGGACTGAGGACTACGGTGAAGGGGAAGGGGTTAAAAAAGCCAGACGGGAAGATGACCACTGTTTCAGTTGCCTAATTCCTCAGTGCTCTGAGCTTTCAATGAAGCCCCATTCACTGCATGAAATGTTAATCTGACCACATGTAGTTAGAACTGGACACAGGATTTACATTTTAACAAAGATGCAAACCACTCACTGGCTAAATGTTATACCCTTATGGGGAAGGAGAAGCATTTACAGATACAGCTGAAGTAGTTTGTGGAATAAACATATTTGGAACCAAAGCAAAGGTTTTCTCACCAATTCCATAAAGTCATCAGACAGGTGGTTTTCAGTGGCAATGATTCAGCCAGGTCAGCACGCTGCTCTGGCAACTTCCACTGCCCCAAATACGTGGAGTGTGGAAAGGCCACTGAGTCTTCAGTTAGTAGGAAAGGCCAGAAGTTCAACAAACTGCTACCAGACACCATAACATGAAACATAAAATCAAAGCAAGCGACGGATGACAGAACGAGTGCAGAGAAACGAGCCGCTGCTGCTCAGAGCTGGATGGAGGGTGTTAACAACACACGCAGATGCATGGCCGCCCTGCTTACACTCAGAGGTCCTTGCTCTCAATAAATACACTGAACATTTACAACAGAATGAAGGCCTTATGAATGCAAACTTGCCTTGTACTATAATTCTCACTAAATAGACCAAAAAGTTGTATTTCTAATAAGCTACAAGTTACCTTTTTGTGTGACACGGGTGTGACTTGGCACCACAACTAACCTTTCTCTAATAGCAGCAGCATCACCAGCCCACGGGCTCCACACAGCAGCCTCATAAAGCATGCAGATGTCTAGTCTGCTGACATTTCAAGTGAAGAAAAATGATCATTGTGCTTGTGGGTCTCATACCTTCCAAAATATACATAAATGGTGACATAATAGCAGGTCCTTGCTTACCAATAAAATCATAAGGCAGGTAGAAAGAGAAATGTTTAAAATAAAAAAATGCAAAATAGTGCTAGCATTCACAGAAAAGATCATGCTAAAGTCAGATCCATGTTGATACAAATTAAAATTTAAGCCACAATCTAAGAACTCTGTCCAGGAGTGAAAGGCATGCAGCCAGCTGAAGGAGATGCAGGGTTCGTCCGACAGTAGCTTCTTGGCAGAACAGTACGTCTCACTGGAGGGTCACAACAAGATGGACAAGACACCATCACACTTCTCTTTTGTTATTGAAAAGAAAAGAAAAGCAGTCACACAATAATTCAAGAATAATAGAGAAAACAAATTCACAATGACCTATAAAACCAAACGAAAAACCCAAATTATTTTTACACTTTTAGGGGTTCATCCTTTTTAAAAGTTGATAAAAGATTCATCAACAGCACAGTGTTAAATATAAAATTACTTCACTACATGTAGGATTGTGTGCATCAATATTCATTGTTTAAAGGACACGTGAGTTTTGTCCTGTCACCCAAATCTCAAAGCCTCCCAATCAGATGTTTTAATGCATTAAAAGAGCAACCTAAAACTAATATTCAAACTGCGGCAATGCCTATGACCATCACTTAACATTTAGCCAAGTAAAATAGTTCTGCCTTTTGTTCCCAATTTTTTTAAAAAAAACACCAAAATACAGTTGACCCTTGAACAACATGGGGGTTGGGGCACTGACACCCCCCTCCCCACACCACTGAAAATCTGTGTATAACTTTGACTTTCCCTCAAACTTAAATACTAATAGCCTACCGTTGACCAGAAGCCTTACCAGTAAGTCGATCGACACACATTTTGTATTACTGTATTCTTCAAGTTAGCTAGAGAAAATGTTAAGTCATAGGGAGGAAAAAATACATTTACAGTATTTGCTGGGGAAAAAACCCACGTACAAGTGGACCTGTGCAGTTCAAACCCGTGTTGTTCAAGGGTCAGCTATATATATCTCAACCCCAATACCTAATTAAGGCCGTCTACGTTGTCAGCTGGCCATGTCTGAGCCTGGGGTACTCACTGGAGAAGGGATGGGGCTATCCTGCCTTCGTGTCCACAAGCTGCATCTGCACACTAGCAGACATTCCACCCCCGTAGCCTCCTTTGGACTGCATTTGGTTCTGAATGGAGCTAACCTAAAACAGGACAAAAGTCAGGAAGTAAGGCCAACGCAACTAAGTGATTCTTGTCTCAACATTTTGGTTACTTTTTTCAGAAGGGTACTATTCTATAGAAAAAAAATCTATAATCGATTTTTAAAGACATAAAATTTTTCTGATTGTAAGGGTGCAGATATTGAGGCTAGTAATTAAAACATTTTTTTGCTACAACTCCTCTACAAAAAATAAAAATCATTTTCGTAATTCACAAGGCACTTGGTAACATTTCAAAAGAAGTAAAAAGAATATAAATCAGCCCTGGTCAGTGTGGCTTGGCTGAGCACATACCCAGTTTGCAGGTTCAATCCCCAGTTGGGGTGAGTACGCGAGGCAACCAATTGATGCTTCCCCCTCACATTGATGTTTCTCTCTCCCCCTCTAAAGTAAAAAAATTTTTAAAAGGATACAAATCAACTCAGCTTTCAGTTCTTCAACCTTAAATATCTTAGTTTACATACATCTCACATATATGATCACCTCAATTACTTAGAATTTTTCAGAAACAAAAATAAAATTGGACGACTAAATTGTAAGTCTATGTGGTAAAATTTACACACCTGATACAGTCTTAATATAATCTAATAAACTAAAAAGACACTGAGAATCCAAAGCCTTGGGCTCGAGTCCAGAATTACTTATTATTATTGTAACTCTGATAAACTAGTTACCCTCTCAGAATATCAGGCCTCTTACTGGTAAAATGGTTAATATGATCATCTCTGCTAACTGCATTACTGTGCTATTCCTGATAGATTGTGAGACATATAAATACTGGGATATTTTCTCTCTTTGCTGAAACAAAAGCACAAAGTTATTTGCAAGTTGTGCGGTGCTCTTAGTGTGTCATTAGTCCAATCTTACTACTGTCAGTCAGGAGCAGTTAGGATGGGAGACTCAAGCCAGTGTGCTAGAGGAGGGAGCCCTGAGGTGCTGGCCTAACCCTGAAGAGCCAGCACACCCGCTACAAGGTAGCTCATAGGTGTTCCAGGCTTACTTAAAAACAGTCTATCATTTTACATGATTCCATGGAGATTCTTTTTCCTCCAAAAGTGAATTCAATTTCAAACTAAAGGATGGGGACTGATTCTGTTTGGGTGACTCTGGACATAAAATATTTTAACACAATAGGGCGATACTATAAAAAGGGTCACAGAAACCTTTTCTAGCAAGAAGTTAGTATGAAAGACAGTCTCAGGAAGAAAAGGGGAAGAGAAACTACAAGTCACTTGACCAATGATCCAGTGTGGCCTCTTCACATGCATCAAGCCATGGTCCTAATTCCAGCTGCTCAGGTCTTAGGATGGACAAACTTAAGAGAAAATATTTCCTTGGATAAACAGCATGTCTATTTGTGGTTCTGTCTTAGTTGCACTATTATTGCACAGGAGAACAGAATTTTCTCACGGAATCTGGCTTCTACAAGTTAGAACTATCAATGATAGTTCAGGAAAGGGATTTCACAACACCCAGCCTACAGAACTTGGAGCTGGGGGGCCGCAGGGGGCTGCATATGGCTTTAGAAGCGGCAACACACTAATATAAGCAATGACTAAGAAAGGCTTATTAAGTTCTAAAGGGCTAAAATACTTCATAAAAATTCCACTTCTGTAAGCAGAAGGCTGCCCGAGACTGCAGGGTAGACCCTCCCTCAGCCCCGCTGACCCTGCACTCAGCTGAAGAGAGAGATGGGGATGCGCTGCACGGACAGCAAGTGACAGAGCTACACACCTATGACAGGCTCGTGGAGACAATGCCAGATGGGAATCTTAAAGGAAATTCTGAACTGTGCATAAACAAGATTTTAGAAGTTAATACCATGAACTAAACATTTCATTTGTCCTATACAGAGTTTTTAAAAACCTGAAGTGGGGAAGACATTTGTTGATAAGATAGATATTAAAATTCATCACATATAGTAAGTTTGAAACCATGCGTTCTACTTCTCTGTATTAGAATAACCATATTAACAAGTCGCAGGTTCCCATTTAGTCTTTCTCGGTAACACATGCTGATCTGAGAAGCAAAGCCCCTGCGTTACTTGGACAGCAGCCTGACTTCTTCCACAGCCACGAACGGCAGCTGAGTGAAACAGCACTTTTCCCACTGATTTAAAAACAAGCTGTTTCCTTTCACAGAAGATACAAATGTCATTCCTTTGCTTACCTAGTAACTGAACTGACAGGCCTGTTTGCTGTATCCAGGATACTCACCTACCTATTTTTAAAGTTTGTTCTCTTGTTAAGTCTTTTGTTAACGCTGTCCAGTGAGTGAATATATACAACTGATCATAATTTTGTGTTTATAAAAGCCTATGACTTTCCGGGTCTAAATGCTTTAGGGATCATTTAGACATCTGTTTACTGTAGATACCGGAAAGAGGCTCTCGACAATGGCTTGTTTCAGGGCAAGAGTGAGGCAGAGCCCTGATTCTTTAAAAATCCCTCAGTTGGTGGTGCATCTAGTATCTTGCACTGTTTTTCTCTTAGATAAAATTAAGGAGTAAGAGAGTTCAGATAAAGTCTATTCTGAAATTCGCTGAAATCTCTATAAAAGACAGCCAATAGATCTTTTTTACTTCTGATTCTTCCCAACTTACTGCCAAATCCTTTAAAGTATATATTCAGCCCTGGCAAGTCTGGCTCAGTGGTTGGCACGTCAGCCTGCGGAACAAAGGGTCTTGGGTTCAATTCCTAGTCCAGGGCACGTACCTCAGTTGCAAGTTTGATCTCTGGCGCCAGTTGGGGCTCGTGCAGGAAGCAACCAATTGATGTCTCTCTCCCCCTCCCTCCCTTCCACTCTAAAAATCAATGGAAAAAATATCCTTGGGTGAGGATTAAAAAAATAGTATGTATTCAGGAGAAAGGTAGCTATTAAGAGTTTAGTACTGAAACAGAAACAAGTAGGTAGCTTGACAAACTAGATGAGCGATTACTTTTTCACTGGTCACTTTATTCTCTATGTTGACATTATGTATGTATGTTTGATGTCTACAAAGGCATCTAGCGTAGTGTAACATTAAAAACATATACACCTGCGCCTCAAGGCCTCATCGGCATGTCCCACCAATATACTTACTGAATTCATTCCACTGAACAGGTCTCCTGATCCAACATGAGCTGTGTGTACAAAGTTTGTTGGCTCTCCAATCATACTTCGGTCAATCCGACGACGCCTTTTCTGAAATATGAGAACAATATGTTGAGAAAATGATCTAATTAACAAAATACTTATTCTGATGGATGTATATATTATGGACTTTGCTTAATAATATAATAAATTTGCCCAGGAGGCCTGGCTGGTGTGGCTCCATTGGTTGGAGCATCATCCCATACGCCTAAAGGTCACGGGTTCAATTCCTGGTCAGGGCACATGCCCAGGTTGCAGGTTCAATCCTTCGTGCATATGGGAGGAAGCCACTGATGTTTCTCACATGGATGTCTGTCTCTCTCTTCTTCCATGTCCCTTTCTCTCTCTAAAATCAAATTTTTTTTAAATGTCCTCTAGTGAGGATAAAAAAAAATTTGCCCAGGACACAAAACTACCTGAATCTTGGTCTCCTACAAGTTGTGATAAAATTTCCAAGAGAATATATGCACAAAAAATGATGGGTAAAGCAAAATAATTAGGTTGTTATTTAGAACTTAAAATAGATGACTTGGTCTAGCTTTGGCCATCACTATATAAGTAACCATTTAAGTTTTATTCTTTAAAAAAAGAGGAATATAAAATTATCATCAGTGACCATTAATGTTAGCAAATACACTGTTATTTAAATACAGCATTCCGCACCATACTCATTCTGAGCACAACTTTTCAGTGATGTTAAAACAGCCCCAAGTTTTCCATGACTGTAGATACTGGGATCTAACTGGGAGGGGCCGGTGTGCTGGCTTAGTGGTCTAATCCCAGCTCCGCTCACCCGTTTACTTCCCTTTCAACAGTACCCTCCTGAAATTGCAGTCTGCTTCAAAACTAAAGCAAGTTATGTTTGAACTTGTTGGATAAGTCTGCCTTTGAACATAATATTTTATGTCTATCTCCTGAAATGCTGGTATGATCTGATAAATCCTAAAAAGGTATCATGACAGACCCAGGTGACAGCTTCTCAAGATTTGCATGTGATTTTCTACAAAGTTACAAAAGCAGGAAAGTTCACGCATTAGTTTTAGGAGCCAGTGTGGATCATTCTGTTCGTCCTCTAGCTTTTGTTGCTGCAGATCAGAATTGCAAGATGGTGTCTGCCAGGCTGCACCTTTCCCAAAGCTTCCCAGTATGCAGGGGGCCGCCTGGCTCAGCCCGAGGCCTTCTCAGGGTAAGATCTACTTCCAGGCCACTAGGATTCTGATCATCCTTGTTCTGTGAACACACACAGAGGCACTGCTTCCTCCGGAAGGGTGTCTGGAGCTTAGCAGAGGCCACACTTGGCCCACATCTCCATGTTAAGTGATTTATTCTGTTGAGTCACTGCAGGAAGGTACTGGGAGAGCAGTCACCATGGTGCATTCAGGCCACCACCCATCCTACCCTGAAATGTTTCTTGAAAGAATGGATTCGACTGTGAATCAATATGCTTGTGAAAGAGGAGTATTAATATACACTCACAAATACAATAACACACATTCTCAATACTGAGGATGTTCAAAAGCAGAGGACTAAACTGATTTTTCAAGAGACTGACTCTCACACTGAAAAGCAAAGAACAGAAGATTCAACTTATATCATAATGATTATTAGGTAATTAATTTATAAAACTGAAAACAGTATTTTTAAACTTGATCTTTACTGAGTTGGGAGTCAAACTTTTCCTTTCATATTGGAAGGTTTCTTCATGCCTTCTCTAATCTCACCTTGATTTTAATGTTAAAAGTAGAGCTTTCAGTCCTTCCTTCCTGAAGGCTAGAAGGAGCACAGCTCTTAAAGCAGGGAAACAATCACATTGGTTTTAAAAGGCTCACCCAGCCGACGTGACTCAGTTGGTTCAGCATCGTCTCATGAACCAGGTCACTGGTTCAATTCCTGGTCAGGGCACATGCCCAGGTTTTAGGCTTGATCCCCACTAGGGGGCATGCAGGAGGGAGGCAGACTATCTTTCTCTCTCTCTCTCTCTCTCTCTCTCTCTCTCTCTCTCCCCCCCCTCCCTCTCTGAAATCAGTTAAAAACATTTTTTATTTTTAAAAAAACTACTCCATGACAGCTGCAGGTGGAAAGCAGGCTGGAGGGGCCAAACTAAGTTATAACATTGGTGAAAAGAAATTAGATTCAACTAACAGCAGAGATGGAAAGAGGTGGATAGATTCAAGAAGTGTTCAGCAGGTAAAATCAACAGTACTTGCTTTGGGCTGGATTTGGGGCCTGAACGAGAGGCAAAAGTTAAGGGAGATGCAGGTTTCAGATCCGAGCAACATGTGCAGTTCCTTGGGTTAGGTCATCCAGCAGGAGGACCAGGCTCTAGGAAGAGGAAAAACTCAGTCTAAGACACACTGAGTTTTAGGGACCAGGGAGCCATCCAAGTGAATTTATCCAGAGGGACAGTGGATATATGGAAACAGTTCTGAAAGGCGAACATGGAGATAAGAAATGAAGTCACCAGCATCATAAAAAGCTGCACATTGAGACTTCCTAGGAAGTGCACAGAGGAACCCACTTAAGGTTGGGTGGAGGAAAATAAACCATCACAGAAGGTCAAAAAGAAACATCCTGAAGTTAGGAGGAACAACAGGTGTCTTCTTGAAAGTATTAAGAGTGAGAAGGCAACACAGCTGAAAGCTGGTGAGGGCACCAGCAGACGGAGACAGGTGCGCCGGACGCAGCCGCACAAAGTGAGCACCTCGGAGTGTCCAGGAGGGGGGAACGGAGAGGCCAAGCAGACCGCTGAAGGAAAGTCTGACCTGGGCGGAGAGAAAGACGGCAAGAGTGAAGGGAGGAGAGGAAATTAGGTCAGATGATCAGACTGAATTTTTTCCCTTGAAGATGAGAAAGATTTGATTATGCTTAATTTCTAATGAGGTAGATCAAGTAAAAGGAGAGACAGAAGGTAAAGAAAAATAAAGGATTATCAGCATTATAAGGTGACAGAAAAGGTTGAAAGGCCGAGGTGTCCCTAAGACATTCTCAATGAACCAAAAGCCTAGATGCTGAATGTAAGTAAATATTTTAAAGTTAAAAAATGTGCTATTTCCCAGGCACACGTAGGCATTTAGAGAATGGAGCACTTTCTTGGTGTGCTGTGTTAGGGTGAGAGAGACAAGATTTAAATCATGGGCAAACGAGGGGAATTCCAGAGCAGCCTCTGCAGAGAAAAACAGGAAGTGGCGCGCTCGGCTGCAATCTGTGCTAACTGTCATCAGGAGCAGCGTCACTGATTTTCCTGGAAACATACTTTCTTTATAAGGAACTTTATTAAGAATGTCAACTGTCTAATTCTTGCCATCCTTAAAATATTGTGTAAAGATGGGGGGAGGGGAGGGAAAATGTCTTTTCCCATGAGATTTCTACATAATTACTTGCCATCACAGTAAGATCATTATTAAAGATAATGAACCAATAACTTAGAGTAGATGCAAGGGGAGGAATTAAAAAGGTAAGTGCCACTGAGTGAACATGTCTGCATCCTCATGCGAACAAGCCAACTATAAAAGCACACTTATAGGACAATGGGGAAATTTAAAAACTGGATGTTAGATGGTAATAAGGAACTATGTTAAATTTACTCTGGGACATGGCAATAATACCACAGTAAAAATAAATGAACTGATATATTGACTACAACATGATGAATCTCAATTATGCTGAGTGAAACGGCACAAAGAGCTCGTTTACAGAAAGTGCAAACTAGTATATGGTGACAGAAAGCACATGGGGGGACTGCCTGGGGGAGTGTATGGGGGTGAGGAAGAGAAGGATTACAAAGATGCCCAAAAACTCCAGGGGGGTGATAGATTTGTCCACTATCTCGATTGTGGTGGTGGCTTTGTGGACATATGTCCAAATTTATCAAATTGTACACTTTAAATATGTGCTGTTTATTATATGTCAGCCATGACTCATTAAAGCTGTTTAGATGTCAGACATACATACTGAAATATTTTGGATACAATGTGATATCTGGATGTGTTTTAAAGTCCCCAATGGCGGGGTTAGGGGGTACAAGTGAAACAACATGGCTCCATCATTACCGTTGAAGCTGGTGCTACATACACTTCGGAGTGAGAGGGGGCATTTCTGTTCCCTTTATGTTTGTATATATTTGATAATTTTCCTAATAAGTTTCTTAAAAGACCTGTTAATTCATGTAGTTTCCTCCTACTCTTATAATTTTACATAAAACATATGTATTGTGCACTAGTAAAAATGGTGTGACTAATTCCATTCGTATGAAAAATGAACAATTTCATGCCCTATTTCCATTAGAACTTAATCTTGCCCTCATTCTTTCGAATGCCTTACAATTCTAAAATCATTCCCTACTCACCTCCTGTCCTCTTCCCAAAACTATTAGAAAATATACTTTAAGGTTTTTGTGGAGGGGTTTTAATCCTCACAGAGGATTTTTTTTTTTTCCCATTGCTTTTTGGAGAGAGTGGAAGGGAGGGGGAGAGGGAGAAACATTGATGTGAGAGACACACTGACCTGACCTGGTTGCCTCCACTATGTGCCCTGACCAGGGATCAAGCCCACAACAGAGGTACATGCCCCTGCCCGGAATCGAACCCTGAACCCTTCAGTCCATGGGCTGCCATTCTAACAACCATTGAGGCAAAACGGCTAGGGTGATATACTTTAAGTTTTTAAAAAATACACTGAAGGCCCAAAGAGCAATATACAGATTTTATAACACAGAAACACACACCTGAAACCTATATGTTCATATAACCATTGTCACCCCAATAACATTGTTAAAAATAAAAATAAAAATAAAAACAAAAACACTGCAGAGCTACCAATTAACATACAACTAGCTACAATATCAATTTGGTTTATATATTCCTTCATGCACTTACAAGTTCCTTTTTGAAAATGAAACAACCCAAATAAAACAAAATGGCTTAAACAATAAGGTCCAGTGGCAAGGGACTCAGTGCCTGCAGAGGTACCACCCCATTTCTCTGCTCTGCCCTCCACTCTCCTCATGTGAATGTCAGTCTCAGGCTGGTAGCAACAGAGCTGCCTCAAGTCTAGCCTTCCATCTGTGTGACGACACACAGAGAAGTAGCTCTTCATTGAAAACAAGGCAAATTTCCCCTGAGGTCTCCACAGAACTCAGCTGAGTCCTATGCCAGTCTCTAACCAACCCCTCTCACCCAAAGAATGTCTTACTTGGGCCACACTCTTGAACCCAATCCCTGCACAGGGACAGGAGACTCCTGTGACTGGCACAGAGCCTAATCAGGGATCACCTTGAGCACAAGGGTCCTCTGCTCAAACCTCGCGGCTCCTATGGAATGGGAATGGGGCGGAGCCAGTGCAGAATGGACGCTGTGGTTACAATAATGCCCATCATGGCAACTATTACAAGATTTAAACATTACGAGGCAAATAGTTTTAAAACTAAGAATGTAAAATTCAGAGAAAGGATTGGTCGGTCTGTGGTTATTCTTCCAACAGGTCTTTCTCTGGTTCCCCATTAATTTATCTACTTTTATCTGTGTAAGCTGGTGATCTCCAGCATATCCAAAGTCCCTTTTCTTCCCTCTTCCATGTCTTCACTTTATTAACTCTATGCTGATGACCAGTAAATCTATTTTCTCTTTTCTGGGCTTTGGACTATATATTCAACTGCTTACCAGATACCATCATGTGACTATTGAGAGGATACTCAATTTCCTATGTCCAAAACTGGACGCATAGCCCTGCTCCTGTAACCCTTCCTCCTCTTCATTCCGTTTTGGTAAACACTTCTCCCAGTTTTCAAGCCACATCTGAGGGCTATTCCTCCTCTTCCTCCCTCAGACCAGCACATCAAATCAGCATCGCATCCTGGGGATGCAACCTTTACCCTCCCCGTCGCCGTGTCACTGCCACAGCCTCTGTCAAGTCCCTGTCTCCCTGCACCTAGATCATGGCAGTAGCCCCCTAACTTAATTGCTTTCACTTTTACAAACTTCTACCTCCTCCCAGTATTCTTCACCCTGTTACCTAAATATACCTTTCTAAAATACAAAACTGATCATATGTCATTCACCCATTTAAAAACCCTCAATGGCTTTCCAAAACTTTGAGGATAAATTCAAAAAGCCATAGCCTATGAAGTCCTGTTAATCACTCCAACCTCATCTTTTACTACTTCCTTCCCTGCACTGTAAGCTTTCATCTGGGACTTACAGTTCCCTAAATAAACTCTCACTTCTCTGCCCCTGCCTGGAAGACTCTTTCTGACTGCTCCTTAATCTGACTCAGGCCTGCCTTCTAGTCTGGGCTTAGCTGCTCCTTCTCTGTGCTTCTCAGAGCACCTGTAGTCACCTCTACCAAAGTAAAAGTTCATCTCTCGCCAAATATAAACTGTCCACTGGATGGACAGTATGCTCCTATACAGCACCATACGTGGCCCACAGCAATTCATCAACAAACTGTTTTTGAATGAATCAATTTATGAATGTACAAACATTACATTCACAAAGTTTTTAGGGCTTAATTTTTCAAACACATTTTTTGCGGCAATATAAATAGCCCACCTCCCTCACATTTTCAGAATAATTACTGAACACAGCCTCTAGAAAAACAATCATTGCCTAATCACTTAAAAATTAAAACTTCCTCTAAGACTATTTTCTGGGCAGCTTAGTGTGTAAACATACTACCCAGGAGCAAATTAAGGTCAGGTCCCCCAGGGCAAGCAACAGGATAGTACATCCTGAAGTAGTCCTAGAAATGAAGAGAGGGTGAATGAAGAATGAAGCGCCTGCCACCTTGGGGAGGGACAAAAGCTGGTACTTCCAGACAGTAAGACAGCCATCCCTTACACCAATGTGGCCTAGGCTAATGAAAGGCTGAAAGAGAAACACATGCTACTGGCTTAACTTTGTGACCTGGAAAAAGTCCACTGAGCTGTAAAACTGAATTCCCTCCTGTGAATTACATCAAACAAGCCCACAACTCCCACACTGTGTCCAGCACCCAGGAAATACCCAGAGGCCTCACAGGGTGTTTTCAATTTGAGGGAAACCCAATGATAACATAAGTATGGTACTATGTGAACCACGAACTTGAGATAATTCCAGATTTCAGTGGCATATCTTTGTGAAGAATTTTTAGTGGTTGCTGCGGAAAACACAAACACACACACACACCCAAGAACTGTACAAAAGTCAATATGGAACCACAAAAGAGGGTGGTGGTGGCCATTCTGATTCCACGGTGTGAAGAGTGTGCAATGCTGCCTAAAAGGCACGCGCATCCCGTCAGTAATCACCGTTATTTTAAGAATTAAAAATTTATTTTTACTTTTAATTCATGTGTATTATTTTTTTAATGGTGACCACGCTGTTAGGACAAAGTTGCTTTCACCAAACTAGTTAAGTGTTTGCACCAAAACCAGAAAGTTCAGGAGCCTCCGAAATAAACTAATTTTTTAAAAAATACAATGTAACTATGTACCAGACATTTCTAAAACAAAGAGCAATTTTTCTATGGTGCTATTAGCAGTGATTCCAAGTGCATAAGCTGCTTTCAAGTTGCCTACTATCCATCCAGTTCATATGAGGAAAAAAAGTCTTAACAAAAGCAATAATAATACAGTTAACCCTTGAACAATGACGGGGTTAGCTTAAGGGACTTGTGGGACAACAAGCTGTCCAATATCACATTATAGGGGTGTCAGAAAGAGAAAACAGAGACCAAGGCAGAAAGCTTATTTGAAAAAATATTGGCTGAAAAATTCCCACCCTGGTACAAGAAACAGACATCTAGATCCAGGAAACCCAGTGAGTTCCAAATAAGATGAATACAAAAGGCTCACACCAAGAGCACATTATAATTAATAAATTGAAAAAAGTTAAAGACAAAGAAAGAATCTTAAAAGCAACAAGAAAAAAATAAGGGAACCTGCCCAATAAGACTACCAGCAGAGTTTTTTAATCCTTAACTGAGGATATGTTTTTATTGATTTTCAGAGACAGAGGAAGGAGAAGAGAGAGACATCGACAGGTTGTCCTTGCACACACCCTGACTAGGGATCAAATGCACAACTAGGCATGTGCCCTGACCAGGAATCAAACTCATAACCTTTTGGTGTCCGGACGACATTCCAACCAACTGAGCCACCTGGCCAGGGCCTGTCAGCAGATTCAGATTTTTAAGCAGAAACATTACAGGCCAGAAGGTGGCGTGATATATTCTAGGTGCTAAAGGGGGAGGGAAAAGAATACTGTAACAGGAAAAGCTGCCCTACAGAATTGGAAGGCTTTTCCAGACAAGCAAAAGCTGAAGGAATTCATCACCACTAGATAGGCCATACAGAACTGTTAGGGAGCTATTCAAGCTGAAACAAACAGATGCTAATTATTAATAGGAAAACATGAACATATAAATCTTAGTAGAAAAGGTAAAGATACATATAGATAATTTCAGATTACTCTAATACTGTAATGGTGGTGGGTAAATCAATAGATTTATACTTATAAATTTATAAATCTAGTATGAAGCTTAAAGGATAAAAGTAGTAAAAACTAAAACGACAATGATTTGTTAATGGATACCCAAAGTACATAGACATAAATTGAGACATCAAAAACAAAAAATGCAGGGGGAAGAGTAAAAACATAAAGCTTCAGTATGTGTTCAAACTTAAGTTATCATAAGCTTAGAATAGTTATAAATATAAGATATTTTATATAAGCCTGATATTAACCACAAAGAAAAAAAACTATATAGACACAGGAAAGAGAAAGAGAAAGGATTCTAAGCATGCTACTACAGAAAATGGTCAAATCACAGAGGAAAAGAAAAAGAACAGAGAATAAAAGAAATTATAAAACAACCAGAAAGTAATTAACAAAATGGCAATAGTAAGTTCATACCCATCAATAATTACCTTAAATGAAAACAGACTAAATTCTGAAATCAGACACAGAGTGGCTGAACGGATAAAGAAAACAAGGCCTAACCATATGCCGCCTACAAGAGACCCATTTCAACTTTGAGGATACATACAGACTGAAAATGAAGGAATAAAAAATATATTGCATACAAATGGAAATCAAAAGAAAGCAGGGGAAGTGGAGGGGGTGCAGGAGGCAGTTGATCAATGACTCTCTTATCACTGATGTTTCTATCTCTCTCCCTCTCCCTTCCTCTCTCTGAAATCAATAAAGATATACTAAAAAAAAAAGAGAGACATAGAGTATAATAACAGACAAATAGGGTCATTATATAATGATAAAGTGGTCAACCCAATAAAAGACTATGGTTGTAAATAGGCTATGTTTATAAATATTTATGCACTTAACATGAAGCACCTAAATATAAAAGTAAATATTAACAGATCTAAAGAGAGAAATAGACAGCAATACAAATTCAAAAACAGACAGATCATCCAGGTAAAAAAATCAATAAGGAAACTTTGGACTTAAATGACATGTTAGATCACATAAACTTAGACATTTATAAAACATTTCATCTAATAGCAGAATACACATTCTCCTCAAGAGAAAATGGAACATTCTCCAGGATAGATTATATATTAGGCTGCAAAGAAGTCTTAATAAATTTAAAAAGACTAAAATCATATCAAGCATCTTTTCTGACCACAATAGTATGGAATGAAATCAGTTACAAGAAGAAAACTGGAAAATTCACAAATACGTGGCGCATAAACAACATACTACTGAAAAGCCAATGGGTCAAAAACAAAAATAAATTTTAAAAAAGCATAAGCCAGGCAGAGAAAGACAAACATGACATGATCTTGCTTATACGTTGAATCTAAAGAATTTAATAAACTGATGAAAAAAATAGATTCAATGACATGGAAGCATAGATGAGACTGACGAATGTCAGAGGGATGGAGGAGGGCAGGTGGGTGGAGGGGGAGCGAGTACCCAAAGAATTTATACGCATATATGCATAACCCAAGGACACGGACAATGGTGGGGAGAGGGGGTGGGGAGAGGGACCGGGGAGGGGGATGAGACGGGGTGGAACGGGTCACTGGGGAGAAAAGGGGACATCTGTAATATTTTAAACAAAAATAAAATTTAAAAAAACAAAACAAAAAACACACCAAACCATCCTGATACAAATGAAAATGGATATAAAACATACCAAAACTTACAGGATGAAAGGAAAGAAGTTATTTTAAAGAGTCCATAGTGAAAAATGCCTATATTATAGAAAAGAACTTAAAGAAAAACATAACTATACCTCAAGAACTAAAAAAAGAAAAGAAACTAAGACCAAAGTTAGTAGAAAGGAAAGAACAAAGCAGAAATAAATGAAATAGACTAAAAAGTCAAAGGAAAGATCAATGGGACTGAGCTACTTTTTAAAAAAATAAATCTTTATTGTTGCAAGTATTATAGATGTCCCCTTTTTTCTTAAAAACTCCTTTTTAAAATAATTTTTTAAAATATTTTTATTGATTTCAGAGAGAGGAAGGGAGAGAGATACAGAAATAGAAACATCAACAATGAGAGAGAGAGTCATTGATCGGCTGCCTCCTGCACGGCCCCCACTGGAGACTGAACCTGAAACCCAGGCATGTGCCTTGACCGGGAATCAAACTGTGACCTCCTAGTTGATGGGTCGACACTCAACTAGTGAGCCACGCCAGCTGGGCAAGAGCTACTTTTTGAATGATAAACAAAATAGACAAACCTTGAGTTAGACTTACTAAGGAAGAGCGAACACAAATTAGAAATGAAAGAAGAGACATTACAACTGATACCACAGAAATACAAAGGACCGTAAGAGACTACTGTGAACAATTATACATCAAAATTGGACAACCTACAAGAAATGGATAAATTCTAGAAACATATAGCACGCCAAGGCTGAATTATGAGGAAATACAAAATGTGAACAAATAATGAAGGCGATTTAATCAGTAATCAAAAACCTCCCAACAAATAAAAATACAGGACCAGATGGCTTCACTGATGAATTCACTGATGAAGTCTAACATTTTAAAAAGAGATAATACCAATCCTTCTCAAACTCTTCCAAAAAATAAAAGAGAGCACTCTCAAACTCATTTTATAAGGCCAATATTACCCTGATACCAAATACAGACAAGGACCCAAGAAAAGAAAATTACAAGCCATCAATCTTGAATGTAAATGCAAAAATTCTCAACAAAATAGAAGAAAACCAACAATACAGTAAAAGGATCATACACCATGATCAAGTGACATTTATTCCAGCATGCAAGGATGGTTCCAACATTCATAAATCACAAAATATGGCATATCAGATTAACAAAATGAAGGGTAAAAATTATGTAATCATCTCAATAAATGTAGAAAAAACACCTGACAAAATTCAACACCCATTCATGACAAAAACTCCCAACAACCTGAGTACAGAGTGGACACAGTGAAGGAAACTGCAGCTCCCTTATTTTCTCATGTGACCTACTTTTCACCATTTTCACCCTTCCTCTGGGCTCTAAACAAGTTTTCTACAACACACCTCAAGTCTGAGTCACAGCTTGATTCCAATGATGATTTAATAAATCCTGAGCATACCAGGATGATTATAAAGAGGTCATCTATCTATCGGTATCAGTTATAACTTGAGCTACTAAATCCACTATCTCCCATCTGTTTCTATGAACTCCTTTACTGCTGAGTCAGACAAACTTTGAAGGTAATATATAAATCACAGTATCTTATATTCTACAAACAGTAAGCAAATAATATTTTTTTTATATTGGCGCCTACTTTTTAATTTTTTTACATATCTTTATGGATTTCAGAGAGGAAAGGAGAGGGAGAGAGAGAGAAACATCAATGACGAGAGAGTCACTGACCGGCTGCCTCCTGCACGCAACCCGGGCATGTGCCCTGACCGGGAATCGAACCCCAATCGCCTGGATCCTAGGTTGATGCTCAAACGCTGAGCCACACCCGGTCAGGCAGCAAATAATATTTAAATAGAGCAAGTAAAGCTTTTAAAAAATCATTAGACATTAAGAAAGTAACCTTGGGGAAAAGGAAGTATTACAAGGACCTCAAAATATATAAAAATAAATGATTCATCAGAGGATTTTAGTACCTATTAGTTAATCAACATGTAGCCAGAAAGTACCGATATTGTGCTCAAAATGTATAGCGCTTATAATTTGGGGGGGGGGGCGCGGGTGAAAGAACTGTGCAAGATAATACCGGAAGCATTCGCCTCTTGCTCATTATCTTTCACCAATTTTATGTAATAAGGCACAGAAGTCCAAAAATAACTGGAGCTAAGGGCTGACAGACCCTACCCTCGCTGACACCCTGCTGAGGGTCTTTACTTTAGCCTTTTCGCTTCTTCACTTTGGTTTTCCTATCAATGGGGTGTGGAATAGCTTCAAAGTTCATGTCAGCATTTGGTAAAGGAAAGTAAGTGTTTGACATTCAAAACTATCGTTTCCCAAAAGATAAGAGTCATTTGTGCAATTCATATATCCTTTAGTTTTTATTTTCCTGATTTGTGTTAACTTTTTGGCTTTTTTACACATAACAGTAGCTTAGGGTATTCCAGGCCTACAAGTAATACATTTGAAGCAGCTTTATAACATTTTTACCATAGTAGTTACTAGATATTCAAACCAATCAACTGAGATTTATCCTTCTGCATAAACCAGCATAAAACTTCACAGTGGACATATGCCATTTCTTTCTGCATACTGTACTTTGTTCTGAAAACAGCAGCCTCCTTCCTTTCCTTGGAGGAAACCCCCTCTTCCCAACCCCAACTGTATGATTCGGATAGGCTGCCAACCACAGCTGTCCACAACCCTGATCACAGGGCGTGCGTGCTGACACAAACTGGGCCAGAATCCTCCTCCAGGAAGGACTAACAAGGAGAAGCCCTTTCTTCCTCCTGAGTATTAAACCTGGAGCTGAGGGCAACCCTGTTTCCTAAGAAAAAAACACCTACCTGTAGTCAGAAAATAAGAAGTCAATGTTCAAAGAAACAATCAAGAAAAAGACAGAGATGGGTCTTAACAGTGAACAGTGTTCCAGGTTCTGGACATGGGTGTTTAAAAATCCAGATTCAGGTTTCCCAGGGTGGTAATATGAGGCGATAAAAGCACCTGTAGAAGCCCGGTTTCTAAGAACGTAACCAAAATCTCGGATTCATATGTTAGGGAACACACAAAAGAAACAAGGAGTTAGATACTGAAGAGTTTGGGGGGGAAATCTGCTCTTCAGTAACTTTGGATCCCAAATTCTCATATTTAGATCAAAACTTCAGAAAATACTAAACCTTTTCAGAATACCCATTCGTACTATATCTTCCACTCCGGGAACAAAAATGATCATTCTCCTCTGGCTTCCAGAGCTCTGTGCACTCACTGGAATGCCAGCAGTGGCCTTCAGGTTAAAGGGCTTCTATAAGGAGCCATTTCTGTAAAAGATGAGAGCCGTACCTTAAGAACACCACAGAGAAATCAAAACACCCAATTAGAGTTACAAGCAGGGAATTATTTAAGTCAAAGTACAGAAAGACAAGGTATTTCTTGCTGGAAATATTTTAAAATAGGTGGGTTGCTGATAATACACTTAAAACTCAATTCTAAGTGCATTGCTTTCTGTATTTTACCCTTTAGAGTTTAGTAGGCAACTAGCCTCTTCCCAGGTAGTATAAATTTTGCAACTGGTGACAGATGAGAAGTCTGCAGGAGGCCCCAAAATTTGTTTTTAAGAGAAATAGCTAAAAGCAAGTTTATAGTGACCTTTTCAAGCGCAAAATTGCTAAAAGCAAAACTGAAGGAAGTAGTTGTTCTCATCTCAATGAGAAACCTAAAGTGAACATAGGGAGCTTTCTCCTTCTATTTAGAAGTTAGTATCTGGTCTAAGTCATATGTTACAAGTATGAAAACTGAAATACAAATAAGTTTTAAAAAGCCTAATCTGAAATAGCTTTTCTAAGAACTAATGATACAGATTTTAATGCTTTTGAGCGTGAAAGCCTGTAAGATGAGAGAGATGTCTGCCCCCACAGGTCCACCTGGGACTGTTTCTGTGCACGTAGGTGTACGCACGCTACAGCTAACTTCTTGATTCCAATGGAATCAATTCCAGTCAATTACGTGACTGGTGAAATACTTTGCATACTGCACAAGGCTCTGCCTCTAGCACTGTAATAAAATAAATTTGCGTTGTTTTAAAGTCACTAAGCTTGTGATAATCTGTTTCGGCAGCAATAGGAAACCAATGCACCTAAAAAGATCACATTACTTGCCAAAGTCCCACAGTGACTAAAGCAGATCTAGTCTTCCTTGTCCACTGATTCTTTCCTTCACACCACTGCACTGACAGCTGCTCTAAAATAAGCATCTTTGTGTATCAAAAAAAAGTAATATAATTCCCCCTGAACACTTACTATGTAAAATAGGGAAATAATCAAATTGTTCCTAATTGAGCCAAGCAGTGTTTTATAATTTCCTTTCTTGTACTATGGTTTGTGTTGAATTGCTTTTTGTTTGCTTAATATGAAACATTAATTGTCCCAACACTGTCCACAAATACCTTGCAGTACAATTGGTTAAATAGCTAAATGACCAGTCCACATAGTCCAAATTTTCACTAATGTTATGGTTGAATCTTTTTTTCATTCAACAGAGGCCTTTAACCAAAAACTCTTAGGTTCTGTTTTTTTAGGTCAGGAAAACGTTCCTGCATTGTTACTTTGATAATTTATTCTCCTCCAATGCCTCAGTTCTCCCCTTTGTGGAATTCTAACTAGGCATATTTTGAACTCCTGGGTTGATCACTTAATTTTCTTAACTTTTTTCCTTGCACTTTCCATACCTCTATGTCTTTGTTTTACTTACTGGAAGATTTATCTTCCAGCCCTTTTACTGGACTTCATGTCAGCTATCATGTTGTCTCCAAACTCTGTCTTCTGGATTTGTTCTTCCTCTCCTTTCCTTTACATGCACATTGTTCTTGTTTAAGGAGTCCAGTATCTTAATCATCTCAGGAACATTCATGCTGTCTTGTGTTAGTTCTTTTCCATTCCCTGTTATCATGTATTTCCTCCAAGTTCTTTCATTCAGTTCATTAATTTTAGCTTTCTTTGGATCTGGTTGTAACAGTGAAATGCTCAGTCTCTGACACCATCTGTTCAAGCCTGTGTAGTTCCACGGCCTTCAGGCTAATAGCTCCTGCTCTGTCTTGCATATAGACATGTTAATCATTAGAGGAATTCTGCTTGTGGCTAGAAAAACAGCCCCTCTCATTTCCCTTCCTTTGACATAAAAGCAGCCTGAATTCTGTACTGTCTTAAGATGAATTTGAGGTACCACTAGGGCTTCCATCTTCTCAGTTGGGGTCTTATCAGTCAATAAATCTTTCCAAACCTTTCCTTACTTCCAACTCTGATGTTTTGAGTTTTGGTCTTTTGAAGCATTAGGTGCACCGACTTTGCACTGGTAACATGGTGATCATGGACTGTCCAAAAGAGGCTTACATGTGTGCATCAGGCATGCTGAATGGTGGGTTCGATGGAAAGTGGTAAGATGGTAAGCTTTTTCCTTGGGGAGCCCACAACTGCAGGTATTACCAGGTTTTACATAGAACCAGTCCTCTCCCTAAAGGACCTGCTGAAGGCCAACCTAAGGGATTCAAGCCTTCTTGCATGCATTCTAAGAGCAAGGTGATTAAAAGATGTTGGCTTGCTTCTTGTCAGTATCCCCTCTTCAGGCAATTAGGTTGTGGATGCATTTAGTAAATTTTCTATCATCCATTTAAAAAATTATCTCTCATCTAGGGTTATCTCCTCTCTCCATTCTCTTTTTCTTTGTGGGTTTTATCTTTGTATAATTTTTTTGTTCTGTTGCTTTTTTTTAAAGCAAATATTTTTTTCTTTTTTAATGTATTTTTAAATCGATTTGAAAGAGAAGAAGGGAGAGGAAGAGAGAGAGAAAAACATCAATCAATCTGTTGCATCCCATATGCACCCTGACCAGGGATGGAACCCACAACCTGGGTATGTACCCTGACTGGGAATCTAACCAGAGGCTTTTCGGTATATGGGACATCGCTCAACCCACTGAACCACAGCATCCAGGGCTACATTTTTTTGTTTTTTAAACTCTTTTAATGTCATGTAAAGTGGGGTTTCAGGAGGGAGGCGTTGTGTGTGTGCTTAGTCCAACATCCTCTCATATTAGACAACTGGATCTCTCTTCCTGGTAACCAAAAACAAAACAGAACCACCTCTGTTCATTTCAGATAGAATGTACTTGAAAATAACTAATGGAAATAGAAACAAAATAAAGCCAAAGACCACATTATTTAAAAAGAGAGGAAATATATATTTCAACTCAACATCCATAATAAGAGTACTTACTACATGCCAGGTACTTAACGATTCACTTTACATAAATTACTTATTTAATATACTTAATCTATTACCTACTTTAATATATTGAATCCTATCAAACAGGATTATTATTTCTCTTTTTCTTATTATTTCTATTTGCAAAGGTTTAATTAATCTACTCAAGATGAAACAGTAAATAAAATTCAAACCCATATCTGAGTAACTCTAAAGCCCATAGAAAACCAGATCGCATATAAAGAGGAGAAAAAAGAGGGAAAAACTTGTTTGGCTTTTCATAACTACCCTTAACTTTGGAGCTTCTAAAAATGAGATCAATTTCCCATAGCTAAACACTACTGAAAGCACATTTGTCTTATGTTTCTTACTAATTTTATCTGTTCTTAAGATAGGCAAGAAAATGGCATCCAGTAAGCCAGTCTCACAGACAGCTAACACTGATTCTACTATCTTACTGAGTTGTTAATATACGCAGAAGTGTGTAACAAAGATACGCAGAGGTATTTGTGTATGTTAAGATCGCAAGTAGAAACAGCAAGAACAAATAAAACCAAAATCTAAACCATATGAAACAGAGAGATTTGGGCGGGGGGGGGGGGGGATCAAAATGACAGGTATGCCTATCATTAAGTTAATACATATGAAAGTATTTGGACTAAGAAGGTCTATAAAAATGATGGATAATAATTAACATTTGGTGGCAAGGAGAGTCTTTTAAAATGTTAAAACTGCCCTAGCCAGTTTGGCTCAGTGGTTAGAGCATCGGCCCTCAGACTGATAGATCTTGGGTTCGATTCCAGTCAAGGGCACTCACATGCTCGCTGGCACACTCTCTCTCTCTACCCCCCCTCCTTCCCCACTCTCTCTGAAAGCAATGGAAAAAATATCCTCGGGTGAAGATTAAAAAATAGTAATAATAAATAAATAAAATGTTAAAACTGCTGGTTTCACCATAACTCATCAAAACTAGTATTGTATATTGGCATAGTCTTATAATTCAATTTTATATCCAATAGGTGTATTCATTTCCATTTGGGTAAAATTTACCATAACACAAAGTAGGAAAAAAACTAGTCTTAAAATGCAAAGGCTCTGACAGTTAAGATTCATCAGTCTTAACTTGTTACTAGCTAACATCCTAAATAATTTCCAAATCTGCATGTGTGTGTATATACATGTATTTGACTACATAGATGTTTACTAAGATGCCTTTAAGAGCTAAAATTTTACAACTGTATGAAAATTTTCAGTTCACAATGAAAATAGAAAACTTATCACAAATAAAAACAAATGTCCCAACTGCTAAAATGGAAAAATATAAGATAACCATAAGAAATAGCTTTTCAAGGAAATGAAAGTTCAATCTACAAAAGTAAATGGAACATAAGCAACAAAAATATCTTAAAAAAAAAAAGAACAATTTTTATTATGTACAAAGGTGATATGAAACCAGGCAAACCTTTAGAGTACATGGTACTTAAGGAGACATAGCTAAGATCTCAGAATCTCTCTTGCATGTCAAAGGGCTACTAATAAAACTGATCTGTAATACTGAGACAGGCCAGTAAGCCAGGACAAGTGGAATAGGGAAACTGAGATAGCTGAACAAACTGGCAGAGCAATGTATAGCAGATACAGAAGGTCACGTCCCCAGAGATAACATCTATGCCTCAGTTGTATTTCAGCTCCAGATCCAGAAAAGCAGCAAAACCAGGTGTGCGACACCAGTACCAGCTGCAATGACTGACAACCCCCTGCCCTGACCAATCGGTGGAGACTATAGCTCTGGAGAAGCACACCTAGAAAACTAATTAATATTCTGCTGAAACCCTCCCCTGAGGTCCCCTCTAAGATTCCTGCCTTCTAGAAAGATGAAAGCCTCAAGACAGAGGACCCAGGGTGTGCTCTCCCTCTGGAGAGCAGCCCCAGCCGTTCCCCTTTCCCTCTTCTTCCCCCACAGGCATGCATTTCCTAAACTCGAAGGGACCCCACAAGGACTGCAACCAAGGGAACAATGGGCAGCAGCAGCTCGTCCCAGGCTAACCCCTGAACCTGATCCTAAAGCCCCTTTTTTCTCTGACTTCCCGGAGAGCTAGGGCAGCCCAGCCTAGGCTCTCCTGCTGCTTCTTCTATGCTAAGTAAGCCCTTTCTTGTTTTACTGTCCTGAGCTTTAATAAATGTTCCCTCATAGTCACCTGGACTCATGCTGTGAAATTTTTCCTGCACAAAGTCAAGAGCCCACATATTACTGGCTGCCCTAGGCAGACCGGCTCAGGGCCAGGTCCCCTTTCTAGTAACAATATTATCTACCAATTCTACAAGTTTAAGGTAGATGAAAATGAAAACATAATGGTTTTTACCATATGTTTACATCACAGATGAACAGATTCTTAAGATGTGTTTCTGAAAATGTCCAATGTACCACAGACATCATAAAAATCAGTCCCAGATAATTATTAAAATACCATTATACCATTAGGTCCCAGAAATTATTTAAATTCTAATTTCTCTTTATTCAAAGATTACATAAAATTTGCATAAACATTTTATTTTCCTACAACAATGAATAGTTTATTACCTAAACTTTACCTGCCTAGTAGTGATTTTTTCTTTCTTTTCTTCTAATTTTAAAAATAATAGTTTGAGTTCCTTAACTGCTATTTCTTTCCTGTTTGTATATACTACACCATGCAAGATCAGAACCCAATCCACACTAACTCGACAAATAAAGGCTTACTCCCCTTTATTCTTGCTGTCTCTAGATTTATAAAACCTAACAGTCAGTAAAACAAAACAAAACTTAATACTATTGGCATATTAAAGAAGCACCTTTATTTTAGCCATTTTAAGAATTCACCACCTTATTAAAAGATGCAGACTTTCATAACATTTACTCGAATGACAGAACTTGTCATTGAAGACTGTTTTCTAAATAAACATAACAATCTCCCAGATGGGGTCAGATGACTTAAAAACAATAGACCTTTTAAGAAATGTTTCAGTATTCATATAAGCAGCCAGTTAATAAGAGCTCACATGACCTTCCAGATGAGGAAGATTCTTTCTGAACATCAGGAGAGACAGTATTTTTTAATGACTGTATAGAAAAAATTTTAATTGGGGCTTATTTGCCACATGTATAATTTTTTTAGTTACTTGACCACAATGGGTGGTCTTCCTATTTATTTTAAAAAAAAAATCTTTTCCTCCTGGGTTTCTTTTCTTTTCCTTTTAGTGGTAATTATCTGTATCATAATAACAATACTGTTTTTGAACTCCAGCTCCATGCTCTAACTTGTTCTGTACTCAATGGTCTGTAGTGTGGGATGTGCTCACCCAAGGGGTGCTCAAAATTATCTGCTGGGATGTGAGAGGAAAATACTAGAATTTCTGTTTTTATTTCTCATCTTTTTTAAAATTAAGCTCTACTATATTTAGTATATAGGCTGACATGAATGCCTGGTGGCTAATGACTGCATTTATTTCTACAATAGTTACTAGAAACAGTAAATAGTAGATAAATGCTTAAGCACACTTAAAACTATAAAAATGAAAGCTGCTACAGTATAATGTGCTAACTTAATCTCCTTCAATTTATCTAAATGTGTCTTTTTTGTACTCTGAAAGAAATGACCTCATGCTAGTATATAAATGGAAATGCTGGTGAACAAAAGTGTAGCAGAGTTGAGCTGGAGAATTTTATTTCAAGAAATCTCTGATTTCTTGAGACTTACAACCTAATAGTCCAAAAAGTCAGGTTACTTTTCACTCTCGGGATATTAAAATACAAGGTAATGCAAGGTCAAACCTCAAAGAGATGCCATACTTTCCTCCCAGGCTGATAGAAATCTAAAAGTCTGAAAATACCATGTGTTGAGGAGGAAATGAAACAATGGTTGGGACACTCAAACTGCTGCTGGGAATGTAAATTGGTAACAGCAAATTTAAAACAATGTGCTCTCACACAGTAAAAGTGAATGTCCTTAGACTTCAAAGCCAGTAATTTCACTCCTAGGTATATACCCTAGAGAAACGCAAATGTGTGTTCTCCAGGCAACACATACACACAAGGCATAAAAGAGCATTGCTCATAATATGCAGTACCACACTGTTAACAACCCGGATTTTTTCAACTTTATTATTATTGTTGGCGCTATTACAGATGTCCCCATTTTCCCTTTCTTTGCCCACCTCCATCCAGCACCTGCTCCCCCTTCCCTCTGGCCATCACCACGCTATTGTCTGTGTCTATGGGTTATGCATATACACTATTTGGCTAATCTCTTCACCTTCTTTCATCCAGTCCCCCCCACACACCCCTCCCCTCTGACAGCTGTCAGTCTATTCCATGTGTCCTACGCCTCTGGTTCTATTTTGTTTGTTAATTTATTTTGTTCATTAGATTACACATGTAAGTGGGATTGTATGGTATCTGTCTTTCTCTGACTGGCTTATATTTCAAGACCCAGATTTTCAAAAATATAATGGATAAATATATCATGGTATGTTTCTTGAACATATACAGCAAAATATTCAAGAAAAATGAAAATGAAGTTCAGATACCTGGATCAACCTTATAAATTTAATAATGAGTTAAAGAAGAAAACACAAAAGATTACAGCCAATAGAACTCCATTCATTTAAACTTAAAGCAGGTAAACAAAACAACACTGTTTATGAATACTGTAGGTGATAAAATCATGAGACACAACAAGGAAGTGATTACTACAGGAACCAGGGAAGCAGTTCCTCCAGGTGCTGGAGCAGGGGTGTAACGGGAAAGCACACTAGGAGGCTTCTGGGGTGTTGGCAATGCCCCATTTCCTAATTTGAGGAACATTTGCTTCATAATTATTTATCATACCTTATATATAAAGCAAACTTATAAATTATTAATATTTTTGGTATGATAATGGCATCGCAGTTATGTTAAATATGAATCATCTTTTAGGGATAAATACTTATTTTTATGAATAAAATGATATAATGCTTGGGATTTGGCTTCAAAATAATACAGCAAAGGGAAAAAGGGATGAAATGACATAAACAAGACCAGGTAAAATGAAACTACCGAAGCTGAGAGATGGGTACGTGGGATTCATCATACTATTATCTACTTCTGAATTATTTTTGCTGATGTAACATTTCAAGTAACTGAAAATGGCAGTAACAGTAACCTGGCTTGCTAAGAAACAGTTTGCTTCATCTTAAGGTATATAATAATACACTAATCCAAAGTGAGTAAACCTCAATTTAAAAAGAGCATGAAAGCAAGCATTTCCTCTCTGACTTTAATAAACTTATAAAAGCATTCTAGTTTCTGAAAATAAATGGCTCTCTACTTCTTTCTTACCCCCTTCCTCAACTTGAACTCATATGAAATGCTATAGACACTAACTTACCAACTCTTCCTGACTGGTTAAGGGCATAAAACAACAGGATAGGAACACCAAGACCCCTCCACTCCACCCTTATGCAACAGCCTTTCCAGTTTGTTTTTCAAGCACATATAGACAAATTCCAACTTTTTCCACAGGGTATTTAGAATACAGGGAAGACCATGCACCACACCTCAAAGCAGCTGACTACCTGTGAGGAAACTCGGTGGCCACTCTTGAGGCAGGGCAGGCAGTTCCAGTGTATAAAATAGTCTTAGGAATTACTAGTTTTTCAATACAGTTAAAACATTTGAGTCAGTCCTCTACGATACCTTTCTAAAAAGTAGGGGTATTTTTCATTTCTCAACTGATAAGGGTAATCTTCTATGTCTATTCATCTGTTATCTATGTAAATTCATCTGTTACATGTTTTGAGATGACTGTGGTCATATGTGATTTTCTGTGAAATCCAACAAATCAAGACCATGCATATTTGTGTTTTCAGAAAAATGAAAAAAGATGACATGTGTACTGTATTCACACCTCACTGAGGTTATATGGAATGTGATTCCTGAACACAGAAGTTCGAAATAAAACCGCTGTCATCTGAAGTCATCCTAAAAATGTACCTATGGAGGCGCACCACACTTGAGAGAGCTCTCTTCCATTTTATATACATTCCCCAGAAAAATACAGTCTATGTTCTGCCCAATACTGGGTTGTTCCTCTTTCACACAGAATGTGGAAGAGCAGGGGTGGTAAGGAACGAGTGGGAGGGATGGCATGCGGCACTTAATTTCAGTAAATACTTTAGAAAGCTTTAGAGATGACCCAGCAGCTTTTGAATAAGGCACTCTTGATACTGCCTAATGGAGCAGCAAGTATATGTTTTTGTAGACTGTAAACATACATATAATTGCCAGTGAAGCATTAAGTGCCAGAAACAAGCTATTGTTCCACTATAGTAACCACACTGCCTTGTCAATTTTTATGTCATATTTCTCAGCAAGTCCAAAAGCCTAAGAAATCAGGTGCCAATGGAATTCCTGCGGAATATTTCACACAAATATGTATTATTATTTTTTTAATATCTTTATTGATTTCAGAGAGAGGAAAGGAGAGGGGGAGAGACAGAAACATCAATGATGAGAGTCATTGATCGAGCCCACGACCCGGACATGTGCCCTAATCGGCAATTGAATCCTGATTGCCTGGATCCCAGGTCAAACCCTCAACCACTGAGCCACGCCCAGCCGAGCACAAATATGTATTATTAAACAATAACACAATATTGACATGTTATATGTGTGCAAAAAATTCATGTTGCATATCCTTTGTGCAGCAGAAAATATATTTCCAATGTCTCATATTTATAATTCCAAGGTTGTATGCTCCTGACATTTAAATTTCTAATCTATGTCTATTTTAGCTATTTATGAGTATACCTATATCACATATTGGAACAGAATTCACTTTGTTATGTACATCATGAATACCAGCAATAAAGTAATCAATCTTAAAAAAATATGGCAATATGATTTCTGGGTTTCGGTCTGGCATATAAGAGCTTGGAAAGTGTCACTTCCAGCCACACAACAGAAAAAGTTGAACAAAGTAAAAACCAACAACTCTTCTTAGAGCTATTCGAGAACTGAGATCACAGAGAGAAGCACTGCCCCCGAAACTGTAGAGATAGGCAGATACAGAAAATCACAAATTACCATGAGGTATCTAGGACCAGAGTAGGAAAACCTAACCTGTAACTGATTAACTGCTGGAGGATTAGTATAGACAAGTTTGAGAGTTAAAAACTCCACGGGGGGGGCCAGTCTTTGGGGGACCCCACACTTCTGTGATTTTTGCCTCCAGGAACCCTACCACATTCTCAAAGTACAGACCAGAGAAAAATCTCGTGTGTCTTTGAGCAAAGAGCAGGGAATGGTAGCCATTTTAAATACGCCAGAGCATTCTGTTCTTAACAAAGCCCATCCTGAAGAGAAAGTATTTTACCAGAGCCTAATCGGCTGGGGTTTCGCCAGAAACTAACCAGCTTTAGGGAATTATCCTACTCTAGCCCACACTAGCCTTCCACATAGGGAAAGAGAAATACCCAGCCTCAGCCCCCTCTAGCCTTTTTGCTTGAACTAAGGAGTAAAAATCAAAACAAAACTGAGAAGTACTTGTGCTCATCACAGCCCAGGGGCACAGGCTCCCTAAGACAGCAGTATATAAAGCTTCCCCTTCCCCCCCCCCCCCACATCAATATAGAACAGGGCTCCTATAGAACAGGGGAGTATTTAAGAAGGCTCCAGGGAAACCCAAAAACAAAAACAAGGACACTGAAGGAAACTTTATCCTCTGACACCTACAGCTACAGCAACCCGTATGGCCTAACCACTAACCAGATAAATACAAAACCTCATAATAAAGGCCTATTTACCTCAGTTCCTTTTACCCAGTATTATCATGTCTAACTTCGAAAAAAAAATACAAGGCATACTAAAAGCATTATGGCAACAGAACTTAAGTATTCCATAATCTTTAAAAATGTAGAAAATGTAATCCTTGGTAGTATCAGAGATAATAAATTATACACAATAACTTAAATGTATAGGTAAGCATACAATCACTAAAATACACACTCATTTTATGTTTAAGTAAATTACAATCTCTATCCCTTTAAAGTCAGGAGATGCTAGGATGCTCAACTCTCAATGACACTATTCAACATCATACTACTTGAGGTCTCAGTAAATGCTGTAAGAGACCAACAACACAAAGGTTTATGTATCAGAAAAAAGCTAAAAATATGCCACTATCTGGAAATATTTAAAAAATATAAAGTGTTCAGTAAGATGTTTGCATAAAAAATTACTGTATGAAATTAATAGTTTCCTATACATTAGTAAAATCCAATTAGGAAATGTAACAGACAAACAGAATCTCATGCAGAATAGTAATATAAAATCCATAAAATATCTAGAACAAATCTAACAAGAAATGTGCAAAACTTACATAATGAAAATGTTAAGCTTTACTAAAAGAATATGAAAAGGTCTATATAAATGAAGACATATGCCATGTTTTTCAATGAAATTACTCATTTTTAAATATGTCAATTCTCACCCAGTTACATTCTAAATTTAATGCAATCCTAAAGTAAACACCTATAAAAATATGCATTATGAAATATCTCAAAGAAAAACATGTAGAAAATAATAATGACTCATATAACAATCCAGCTGTAGAAGGAAGACATTACCAACACAGTTGAAAAAGAAGATCTATGAAAGAGATCTCCTCTATGAAGCAGCAAAATACACTAACAGCAGCAATGAAAACAGTATGGTAAGGGCATAAGTGCAAACACATGTATCAAAAGAATAAAATATATTTCAGAAATGGACTCTTAAATATATGAAAACGTAGTATACAAAGATGACATTTCAAATTACTAATAAAAAGAGTGGCTATTTAATGAACTGTCTTTAGATAAATGATTAGCATGAAAGAATAAACCCCCACCTCATACCACACAAATGAACCAATCATCCATACTTCACAGATCAAAGCACTAAAGGGAAAGACCAAAATTATAAAAGTAGTAAAGGAAGATGGTGGACAAGTAGCACCAGGAATCTGCATCACCACCCCACCAACAGCAGGGGCAGAAACAGCCTGATGTGACAATTTTAGAACTCTGGAGTCTGTTCAAGGCTTACAACTTCCAGTAGAAGGCTTGGAAGGTAAATCACAGTTATTTTCAGTCAATGTTAGCCCTTAGCACGGTAGCAGTTACCCATCAGCCAACCCTTGCTGTCCCTAGAGCAACTCACACACAGCTATGGTAGTCAGAGTGGGCAAAAAGGACCCGGTCCTCCAAATATTTCTGCTTCTGATCACAGAGAAGAGGTAGGCAGCCATTGTCGGAACACCTCCCCACACTGTTTGTTGCAGGCCACTCCTCCTCTGGCTGGAGTGACTTCCAGGGGATTTAAAAAAAGCCAGCACCCATTCTTCTCCTCCTCTCACCCTTCATTTTTCATGTTTCACCCTTTTGGGAGCTAGATATTCCAGGCTAGAACATTCAAAAACGACTGCATATATGAGGAAAATTAGAAAGTGACTGCGCATGCCCAGGGAAAGGCTTAGAAAAGATCTTAAGGTTATACCTCATTCATCCTTTTATGTTGTTACAAACAAAACAAAACAATAAAACAGAAACTCACTTATTTGGTGGGCTAGCCAGCCAGCCAGCCAGCATGTAATAGATTCTCCAAGGTATTAGATTTGATCCTTTAGATACAAAGTAAATATGGTCAGGGCCCCTACAGAATTAAAAACGTGGTGGGAGAGACTGGAGAACAATTATTTAGGAGTTCCATGCCTTAACAAAAAGGTGAACTAAAGAGCTAGTGGGAACACAGATGATGTTAGCTAAATCAGGAGACAGCCAGGGAAGATTTTGTAGAGGTGACAGAAAATTGGAGGATGCAGGACAGGATTTTGGTAGAGGTAACAAATATGTGCATAGTTCAGAAGGCACAAAAAAGTAAGGCATGTACCAAAAAGAAGTTAGCCAAGACCACTTACTTTCTAAAACGACTATGAGCCAAAACTGAATCTATTTCAACTGAAAAATAATGATAATGGTATCTTCCTCAGAGTGTTGCTGTGAGGAAATTGAGATGGTAAACTGAAAATAATGTGAGTGCAATCTGAACTGGCTGTCACATCTTGTACCCTGATTTCTAAGGCTGACTTAGCTGTTTTACCATCTCCTCTCACTTTTTCTCTGGAAGTCATCTACTTGGTAAAAGAGCACAACCTTCTAAGTCACATACAATGGTCTAGCACAGTTCTTGACATATAGTATTTACTCAAAAAACAATTTTTTTCTTTCTTCCCTTTTTTTTAAAAAAATATATCTTTATTGATTTCAGAGAGAGGAAAAGAGAGGGAGAGAGGGATATAAACATCAATAATGAGAGAGTCATTGATCGGCTGCCTCCTGCATACCCGCAACTAGGGATCAATGCCCTGACCAGGAATCGAACCCTGATTGCCTGGATCCTTTTTTTTTTTTTTAAACCAGATGTTCAGAGATCCACTAAACTAGTCTGTTACATTCCTTGGAACTGCCCTGCAATTACTGCCAGGGTTCCAATTCTCAGCTTGAGTACCAGTGGTGTGTTTCATAAGCACCCCACCCAATCTGTGCTTATATTACTTCATACTTACAGGCTGAGGCTGTTCTGCAATACAGCAGTTGAAACACAACCAGAATTCACTCATGCTTATAGTCCAAAGTATAAATGAGCACCAAGGAAGTTTCCAAATCTCTACTCAGGAAGCTTCACAGAGCACGTTCCTTAGTATGATGGATGTCCAATGATGTCAAAATAATATATTTATTACTTCTCTGTGTTTTTGTTCCTGGAAGTCATGTATCTTATACAGTCAACTTAATTAAGAAGATGACGGAATGTTTCCTTTCTTTGCTTGTGGTTCTACAGAGACTCGTTTCTGAACCACCAGGAAGATATAAATGTTGTCTTGACTCAGGTAGTCTAGGAAAAAAAAGAAAAAGTAGAAGAAAACAGGTTACTTTACTTATCCCTAGATGCTGTTTATTTCTTAAACCTGTGATAAAATTAAGAATAAATATTTCCCCAAAAAGTAAACACTGGAAAAAAAAAATCAAGATTTTAATAAACTGATATTCATTCAACAAATCCTTTCAAGCCTCTTTTGAGTATCAGGTGTTAGGGATATAGCAGTGAAAGATGACAAAAATCCTTGCCTTCATAGAGCATTCTATTTTATGACTATAAAAGTATAAATTATTCTAATAACTTTTTTTAAATCACTAATTCGAACACCATGATTACCAAACAATAGTCTCTAATTCCAAAAAGAAATACCGGTCATTTTCACATGGGTTCCTTCAGTTGAGTCCTTTGTCCTCAAGAGACAACCCAGATAGTAAGTGGCATAGCAATCAAGTCTTTTTAGATATTCAAGAAGCTATAACTCATCAATTATGATGAACAAAATTATCACCTTCTCCACTGAAAGAAGAATTGTACATGAGAGATGAATAGGGGTTGGGTTAGACTTCATTTTGAACCAACACATTAGGTCCTGCCCTCACCATCACCAGAATGTCAGTCAAAAGAGTTTATATCCTGAGGTGACCAACCAAGCTGCGTCAATCAGAATGCATCCCAGGCAATCTTCTATCTGGAGTTGGACAGAGCAAACCTATCTTTTCTTCTTGACTGACAAGTTGTAGACTTAAAGGTTGACGTTAGCCAACCATGTTCCAAATTTCACACAGAAGATGGTTCTGAGATTATAATGCCGAAAAGCAGCAACAAAAGAGAGGAGGAAGTCTATTTCCAGTCATCCTTAAGAGCAGTTTGACCTGTATACCTGGTGTTTGATTTTTATAAAACAATAGTTTTCCCTCTTAAGCCTGAAGTGGGTTTATATCATCTGCAGGCTACTGCAGACATCAAGTGAAGATGTCCAGTACACAGCTGGACATACAGCTCTGAAGCCAAGAAATCCTGGAATCATCAGATTATAATTAGAGCAATGAATGCCAAATTCTAGGGAAAGCACTATCATGAGAAGCCAAGAGACTCTAAGGAGTAGCAGCATTTAAAACATGAGTAGAGAAAGAAAAGTCTACAAAGGAGGATTGGTGTCATCAGAAAGAGAAGGAAAGCCAGCTAATGTAGTGTCAGTGGAGCCTATTTAAGTATTAACTGCCACAGAGACAGCAAAGACTGAGAATTATTCATTAGAATGTCCTGCAGACACTTGGTGGTCTGGCTACAGTCGTTTCATGGCAATATTAGAGTGGGTTGAGAAGTGAGTAAACGGAGAGAAAGAGTTCAACAAGTGTACAAAATGCAAGAATCCTGAATGTCAAATTTTAAAAGATAGAGTAGGAGCCCAGCTGGTGTTGCTCAGTGGTTGAGAGTCAGCCCATGAACTTGAAGGTTCGATTCCTGATTCCTGGTCAGGGCACATGCCTGGGTTTCAGGCATGATCCCCAGTAGGGGGCGTGCAGGAGGCAGCCAATTGATTATTCCCTCTCTGCACTGATGTTTCTCTCCTTCTCCCTTCCTCTCTCTGAAATCAACAAAAACATATTTTTTTTAAAAAAAGGGATAGGAGGTAGAGGAAGGGAAAAAAAGCCATCCTTCAAATGAAAAGATCAAAGATGTATTGATTATTCAAAGTTAACATTTTTGCCCCAAGTGATAAACTATCAATCACATATTTATAAATTTGTGAAAGAGCTCTAATTCATTTATAAGAATATGCCAACTATAATTCAATACAGATATATATTACAGGATGACAGAACCCTCAGCATTAAGTGAAATAAAATTCCTCCCTTTTGCATTCCCGAAAACCATTACTAAACTTGGTAAGACAGGAACGACAGTTATTTGTATAGATGAAGATCTTCAATGAAGAAAAATGCATATATGCTCAATGTCACGAACATGGGTAATAATAAAGCATGAATCTAGGACCTTGATTCTACAACATCTGGAGGACAAGTCCTCAAACTACACAAAAATGACATGTTAAGTTTTTAAGCATATGTTCACACAAAAGTGACATGTTAAGTTTTAAGCATATATTCAAGTAGGAAAATCAGAAGGAAGAAAATTTATATTCTTGTAATAGTGAAAATTCAGAACCTAGGATACTTATTTTCAAGCAGGGATGAACACTCCTCATCTCACCCAAACTCCAAAACAAGGAAGTGGCAGTCCTGAAACTGGCTTTACTGAATTGGGTAAATACTGTGAAAGCTTATAAGCTTAAAAGAACAGTACGCTTCATGTATTTCCTCCCTAGCAAGAATGTAAAGGCAAAGGGCTAAAATCACAAACATTATTTCAGTGTTGCTACTTAACAAGTTTAATTCCACCCTGAATCAAAGACCTAGGCCATTAAGAATTCAGACAGATATGGAGCTACTCCAATGTGTCCAAATCTACTGTATTTGAAATCTGATGTTTAAATGTACTGTTTGATTTAATGCATCATCATATTTTCTCACCTACATATAAAGCTAGGCAATTTCCTATCTATATCTTTGCCAGAAACCACCTTCAAATATTAATTTTACATTGGAAGGTGCATTTTCTTTTTAAAAATATACATTCCTTCTGTTTAATACTTAAAATTAATAAATGGCTTCCTAATTTATAATTCATACATACTGTATGAGCCCCCATTTTCCCAAATTCAGATTTCCTTCCCAATTAGAGTAAAGCTATTACTTATTTTGAGAATTTTAAAATATGTATTTCCCTACCTCCATGTACTATGAAAATGACACAATATTTCCTCTTTCTTAATGGTTAGCGTAAGAATGACTGTTAATTTGTGCTTCTATTTTCATAGATGAGACAGAAAGGATATACAGCTTTAGTCAAGTATTTCTACCTGGATCTGTTGAAATGTATATTCAAACCAAGGGGATGCCTGCAACTCCACTGGTTTTATTAAGTAAATACATAAATCTTAAGATGTTTCAGACATGCCTTAGAGTGTCAAACCAATACATTTTCCACCTTCTTGCTTTTCTAAACAAACTTTTTTTAGAATTTTTTCTTCAAAAGTGTATATACTTAAAAACATTTACATATAAACACCTTTTAAGAAGTACTGAATTGAGCACAAAGAATATCAACACTGACACTAATAAACAGTTACTTTCACTTCAGCTGAAAGTTGCTCAAAGCATATTCATATTGAAAACTTGATAGTTTTTAAATCTTAAGATAACAAAAGGAGTGTTACTTTGCAACAACATCAACATCTGAACTTGGCTTTAAACACAGCTCAGCACATTCCACACATAAATAAGGACTGAGACTGGTCTACTTCACCCGAGAGTATTTCACTCATAGATTTTAGACATAAGATTTTACAAAAGCTTGAAGTGAGTTATCAAGCCACTTAATGACGGAGCTTCCTTAATTCAGAGCTTCCTTGAATTAAAAAGCTCACTCTCTTGACTTAAATACATTGGCATGAGTAAAGAGTGTAGCAGTGCTAGTATCCCATGTCAAAAATACTTGCCACCATCAGCTTTCTCTCCTCACCTTCTGCACCTAAATCAAATGCTGAAGGTATTTATACCAGTGTGAACAGCTGTGTTGCCGATCATTTAAAGAATTTATGTTCCAACATCCTACCCACAATTTAATAAATTGTGGGGGTTTTTAGCCCCGCCCAGTGTGGCTCAGTGGTTGAGTGTCGACCCATAAACCAGGAGGTCAAGGTTCAATTTCTGATCAAGGCACACATGCCCAGGTTGGGGGCTCGATTCCCACCCAGTAGGAGGTGTGCAGGAGGCAGCCGATTGATGATTCTCTCTCATCACTGATGTTTCCAGCTCTCTCTTCCTCTCCTTCCCTTTCTCTGAAGTCAATAAAAACATTTTTTAAATTGTTTTTTAGGCCAACTTCCAAAGAAACAATAATAAAGCCTTGATTTGAAAAACAGGACAATGAAACATACCTTTAGGCAAATATATATACTTTTAATCTGAAATAGTTCAATTCAGTTGGGGTATTAAGCATGCTCAATTTGTGTGAAACAGAATAAAGTTTAGAATTTATACTCTGAAATAAAAGATCTGTGAGAGTTGTTAGTACTTCATTAATTTTTAGAAATTTATCTTGTGGAAGTAACAAGCTCTACCACCAGTTATAAAATCCAATGCTACACTGTTAGTGTCACAGGTCTGAAATGAGAACCAACTAGATAATATACTATAGGAAGGCACTGTATATATTATAAAGACCTATACTGATTTAAGATACTTTTATTATCAAAATTAAAACAGAAACAGAAGAATGATGTAACAAGAACAAATAATTTGTAACAGCAGCAAACTTTTAGGAAACACCCTAGGAAAAAATGAGTAAAGTGAACCAAAAAGAATTGTGGTATACTCATACAAAAGACTATACAGAATGAAAATGAATGGTAGCTTCATGCAACGCTTTGGATAATTCTCACTCACGTTACTGAGGAAAATAAGCAAGGCACAAAATAATACACATGGAATAGTTTCATTTGTATAAATTTCAAAAACAAGTTAAACTAGACAGTTTTGTTTAGAGATGCACACATAAGCAAGGAAATTATTATAATAAAAGTCAAGAGAGTGGTCACCTCTAGCTCTGCGGACAGGGATTGAGAACAGGAAGCGACGCATAAGGGCTCCTGGAATGCTGACAATATTCTAACTATTGGCCTGGGTGGTAGTTAAGTCAGTACTCGCTTTGCCATTATTTATTAAGTAGTACACTTACGGCCTATGCAATTTCCTATATATTTTTAAATGTAAATTTAAATGAAATACTACAAATAAAAGAAGCAAATACTAACAATTTCCAGTTGACCATAGTAGAGTAATGAAGATCAGGGTTGGAAATGTAAAACACAGACACAAGTAAAAATGAACATCTTTACTAGAGACTGTGAAAGATTTGGTAAAATTACTGCAGTTGGGGGTGAGGCAAAGGGTTGAGGTCTTAAGTTCTATCAGATGCCAAAAAGGTTTTTGCCAGAAATCCAAAAATTATTAATCAACAACTAAGTTTGAATTATCAATAAAGCTTATTCATAGCTGCATCAGCACTCAGTCTGTCCCAATATCAAAGCAGCATTTACTTTAAAATGCTGCTTTGATATTGATTTGTACAAGATTCTTTTGGAAAAAAACAACCCATTTTAAGAAGAGCTTTCAAACTATGTACTTATCACAGATCCACTTTTCTGAGGCTAATCAAAGTTCAAATACACCATTTTTCCCTCAATTCATTTATAAAAAGAACACATGGGGTACATGTAACTTTTGAAATAAATGGGGTGAATTTTTTCTTCTATTTGAAACTACTGATAATAGGTTAGTCTTTCCTGTATTTCATGTAAATATGATCACATAGCAAGTATTTTTATTTAATCTGGCTTCTTTCATTACGTTTTTGAGCTATATCGATGTTGCCTGTATTGCTGTTCTTGGTACATAGATTTCCATTGTATAGATGCAGTAAAATTTGTTCAACCATTAATCTGTTGATAGGTATTTTCTGTTTTCCCAGACTTTGTGCTATTAAAAATAAAGCTGTGATGAACCTGTATGCACAAGTGTGTGTGTGAACAGTTTTCATCTCTCCTGGGCAAATATTTAGGAATGGAATTGCTAGGTCATATTTTAAGTATCCATTTAACTTTATAAGAAACTGTGCACCAGTTGCCCAAATCAGTTGTACCATTTTGATTTTGTGCCAACAGTTGTTCCACATCCTACCAACACTTTGTATCACGAGTTCTTTTCCATTTTAGTCACTCTAGTGGATATGAAGTATTATCTCACTGTGGTTTTAATTTTCATTTTCTTGATAACTAATGATATTTAGTCGTTTCATATGCTTGTTGACCATTCATGTATCTTTTTTAGTTAGGTATGTTCACATCTTTTGCTCATTTTTTAACCTAGTCATTTTATGAATACAGTTGTGTCCTTTATATATTCTAGATCAAGCCCTTTGTCCAATATACCTCTGACCTATATCCCTCTTCACTGGTTAGTGGCAATTACCAAGGTGTTTTTTCTGATATTGATAAGATGTCTGCTATGTCTTTTATTTTTATGACCCAGTTTGGACTTTTTAAAAAATTAAATGTATTAGGATAACAATGGTTAATATTATATAAATTTCAGGTGTACAAGTTTATAATACATCTGTATACGCTATTATGTGCTCACCACCTGAAGTGTAGTCTTTCTGTCACATTGTATTTGCCCCACTTACCCTCTTTATCTTCCCCTCCAACTCCCTTTCCTCTCTGTTAACCACCAACCTGGCATCTATATGTACAAATTGGGGGGTTTTCTGTTTTGCTTGTTCATTTGTTGCTTTTTGTTTCATATCCCAAGTAAGAGTGAACTCATGCAGTCTTTGTTCTTTTCCATCTGACTTATCTCACTTAACACAATACTCTCTCAACCCGCCCACGTTGTCACAAACGGCAGTATCTCGTCTTTATGGCTGAGACATATTCCACTGTATCCATGCACCACATCTTTATCCAGCCATCTCTCGAAGGACAGTTGGGTTGTTTCCATATCTTGGCTCCTGTAAATAATGCTTATTGCTATTTAACAATATTTAGATAATTTAAATTGACTTCTTGTTAAAATAGACTAGGCTGTGTCTCCATGTCAACTTCACCTCCTACCCCTCATCATCACAACTAGATAATTGTAACTTTTGGTGAATCAATATTCAATGTTTATAGCTGCCACTGCTGAAACAGGTAACATACTAGAATTAGTTATCCTTTCTTGAATATCTTTTTTCCCCCCTGAGGTTAATAACTGATGAGATTTTTAATTGCTTAGTTTTCCTATGTAATTATATCAAGACTGCAAAACACTTTAATTAGATCTATAGAAGACCTGTAATTTCCAAATACCTGAACATATACGTAGATGTACTGCTTCAAATTTTTTTGGTTTTTTCACTGCCTGGCCTCTTGCTTCAATCCTGACTAGCTGATCTCCAGGCATGTTGCCTCAGTTCCTTTCCCAGGCTGGTGCCCTGTTTCTAAAGAGAACTATGTCTTTCCTCTTTTTCCAACATCCTCAGCTTATTTTGTAAAATCACATACTCCAGTAGCTTCTTAGAAAGGGTACCTGGAAGGAAAACATTTTAAACCCTTGCATTTGGTATCTGATTGATCATTTAGTTGAATATAGAATACCAAGTTAAAAATCTTTTCCTGAGGATTTTAAAGACATTGTTTCACTGTCTACCACCTTCCAGAGGTGCTACTGATAAGCCTGGTGACATTCTAACTTTTTCTACTTTGTAGGTGATGTGGGTCTCCCTTCTCTGAAAGGTTTAAGGATTTTTTCTTTACTCTTGAAATTCTCAAATTTCATGAGACATGACTTGAGCTTTTTTCATTTACTGTGCTTCGGACTGAATGAGCTCTTTCAAACTGGAGAACGATGTTCTTTAGTTCAGAAAAACATTAGTACCTGTATCACTGTGTTGTTGGGAGAATTAAACAAAATATTTATACTTAGTACATGTAACTGCACAATGATGTTGATGATTATATTAATATTTATCCATATTTACCAGTTTCTTAGATCACCATTGTTTCTTGCCTCTCAGTCCTCCCTTTAAAGTTCAACTTCCTTCTTTATAAAGTACTATATACTTTAAGAGTTTTTTCAATAGTACACACTTTTTAATAGTCATCTGCAAGTAGTAAGTTTTAGTTGTTTCTCCAAATTGTGAGTTTAATTTTGAAATTATTTATAGAAGTGTTGCTAAAATAGAACAGAAATCTCCCATGTATTCTTCACTCAGATACACCAACTGTTAGTTAACACAGTATCTATATTTTGCCCTTATTCTTGCATGACAGTTAAACTAAGTACAGAATTCCTGGTTGACAGTGCTTTTCTTCTAGCCCTTTGCAGAAGTTACTCTGACCTGTATTTCTGCTGCTGAGAAGTCAATTGTCAGTCTAAATTTTGTTCTTTGACTGTAAACTTCTATTTTATGTATATCCATACTTTGAAGATTATCTTTGAATTTTATTCCAATTTCATAGAATCTCTAGTTTCAATTCATTTCTATTCATTTAGGATTCTTTTCACTTGTTTCTACTCTGCTATTTAACTTTTGCTATTAATAATTTCCCCCAACTATTGCCTTTTATTTCAATAATCACAATTTTCATTTTAATAAATTCTATTTGGTTCTTTTACAAATTCACTTACTTTGGTGTCTTCAGTCTTTCATTTAGACATTTAAAATAGATATAGCTTATAATTTTTCGTATTATTCTGCTAAATCAATTCTTAGTCTTCTAACTAGCCTTATTGGGTTGTCTGCTAACTCTCCCTCATTCTGAACTGTTTCCTTGTAATTATATTATAATTTCATATTGACTGAGAAGTTATTTCTCCTGTGAAAGTCCAGTGCTCCCTGGTTGAGGAAGAATTCCCCAAAGGCAGTTTGTATTTGCTACTGCTCAGATACCCACAAGGTAAAGTTCATAAATTTAAGTATAAGTTTTAATTTAATTCCTTGTCTTAGATTCTCATACCACATGGATAGTACACATTTATATTGCACACTGGTATATAGGTGCAAGCTTGAAAAGACAGTATGGTTTGGAATGTGGGCTGAACTACTCAGCCTAAGTTTGGATCCTTGTTTCCTCCACTCACTAGCTATATGACCTTGAGCAAATTAATTAACCTCTGTGTGTCTCACTTTGCTGTTCTGTAAAATGGAGTTTATAATTGTAACTACTTCAAAAGTTTATGTGACGAATAAATGAGCAAACTTAAATTCCTTAGAATAAATAGTGCTTGGCACACAAGTTTAAATAAATGTTAATACTTTGTTACTACAATCATCATCATCATCATATCATATTTTTGCTCTCTATCCAGGGAACTGAGCAGAGGCAAGCTTCCTTGATGCTTACCTGAGCAAGTGGACAAACATTTTTATGGTCAGTCTCCCTTTCTTAGATGGGAGTAGCAGACATACAAAAAGACATGAGTTTGTTTATCATAATTTAGTTTAAAAAAAGGGGGGGAGTGAAATAGGAGAAGTATTAAAGTACAGTAAAAAAAAAAAAATCTCCTTAAGTCAATTAAATCAGTCCCTTTGACAGCAATGGCTTATTTTCCTCAAAAGCAAATTTAAATGTATATATAATTTATGTCTATGTATACATATAATATAGATGACTGTTAATGGATAGTTGAGTAATTTTAACTTACTTCAGCTATCAGTTACTAACTGTAAAAAATATATATTCATATAATAAATTGTATTTAGTTAGGTTTTCTCTTAGTCTAGAAGGCCTTGGACATCAAAGGATTAAATTCTTAGAAAGGAGTGCTAGCTCAACACCTAGTTACTGCCTGAACTGGCTGCCAAGTCTTCTGTTTTGCAAAAGAAAGGATGAGGAGAGGTAATTAAAAGTCTTGAAGAATGAGAAGTATGTGTAATTTGCACTTCTTGGGCAGGATTGGAATCCCCTATCAATCTCTTGGGGATGTGAAAGTCAACTGAACACAAACTGCACTCACTTATCTGGATGTGGAACCAGGTAAAATGGATACCGGTCTTTGATACTGTGTTTCAGATGTATCCCCAGAGAGGAAAAAGATCACTGTGATTTACATTTGATTCCTACCTGCTTTGTGACAACAGCTTTAGGACTTTTTGTTAACTTGATATTTTCCCTGAATAAATTGGTGTTTTCAGCTGCCACTGATTTTTTTGGCTGGGAGAAACTTTACAAGATTAATTCGCTATGACAGCAGAACTGTGTCAGTATTCTTTAAAAAGCTCTCTTAGTTGTTTTAAATTTCTCCACCCCAACAGTCACAAAAATTGTATTACCAAAGTGCCTAATATCATACCTGGCAGAAGGTTAGAGATGACTTATGCTATTAGGTTATCAAGTTTTCTCTCAAGTCAAACATCAAACAATATTGACAGTCTCTAGCACCTGACACAAAATGTCCTCTAATTTTAAAATGGTTCACAGATTTTCTTGTGAAAGAGACTAAAAATATTTAGAGAAAGAAACTTTAGCTCTAAGAATTACATATGTAAACAATATATTTTAAGTTCCATATGGAGGTGATGAGCACAAATGAAAAAGCCTATATTTTACTTAGATATTTCATTAGTAAGTTAAAGATAAACAATGACAAAATCTGTGACAAATGTATGCTCACTGCTAAAGATCAGCAAGACTATACAGTTGCTTAGGTCTTCATATGATTGACTCTAAGTCTAAAGAGGTGTTCCTATTCTTAGGATATAGAGTGAAAAGAAAAAAACTAATGTAGAAAAAAGTAAAGTTATATGGGGGTAGAGTAGGAAAATCCTTCTGAAAGATTTCAACAAATAAAGTGCTATAAGCTTTATTACAAATAAAAACAATCAAAATAAATCAAATTTTTTGCAAATAAAAACCACTGTAACACACATAAAACAAATAATGTGTAATTGAACTTCCGGCACTAAGCAGATAAAATTTACATTTTAAGCTTTGGACAAATAAGAGCTGATCTTTCTCACCCAAAAAGTTTTTGGTTTTTTTTAAATCTCCAAATGTACAGAATCATTTCTGGTTTTAAAAAAAATTCTAGGGCCCAGCCGGGTGTGACTCAGTGGTTGAGCATCAACCATAGAATCCAAGTGATCAGGGTTTGATTCCCGGTCAGGGCACATGCCCGGGTTGCCGGCTGCAGCCAATCAATGACTCTCATCATTGATGTTTTTAATCTCTCTCTCTCTCTTTTCCTCTCTCTGAAATCAATAAAGATATATTTAAAATAAAACAAAAATCCTAGAAAATATCATATTAAAACCCTGTGGGAATTTTACAGAGGAAATGAGAAGTAACAAAATTAAATCAATGTCATCAACTGAAAATAGGTACATGGTATCTTATATTGACCTGTGTTCTTAGGAGCACATAGAAATAATATGCAGCCTTTAGTCAGAATGAGTTTGTATTTTTCAAAACGAAGAATCACTGAACTCTTTAATAAAACATACTACAGGCAAAGTAAACTCATGGGCTCTCTTAAAACTCAATGTCTCTGTATACTATGGTGATATAAAAATTCAAGCCATTGAAGGGCAAAAATTGCTGTTATCTTTATCTTTTAAGAAAATTTATCAACACTGTAAGTGCATTTATATACTTTTTATATTTTGCAATAAGATATACATTACTTTTTTCTTATTGTTGACAGTATTAGAGATGTCCCCTATTTCCTCCCTACTGCCCTCCTCCACCCAGCCCCCATCCCACCCCAGGCCTTTCCCACACTATTGTCTATGTCCATGGGTCATGCATATATGTTCTTTGGTTAATTTCTTCCTGTTCCCTCCACCCCCATCCCTCTGAGATCTCTCATTCTGTTCCATGCATTCATGCCTCTGGACCTATTTTTAAAAAGTCCATCAGTTTATTTTGTCCATTAGATTCCACATATAAGTGACATCATGTGATATTTGCCTTCTCTAAATGGCTTATTTCACTCAACATAATAAGACCTCAACATAATGGCCATATAGGACAAACCTGCAGCCAACATCATACTCAATGGGAAAAACTAAAAGTGTTTCCCTTAAGATCAGGAACAAGACAGGGATGTTCGCTTTCACTACTCTTAGTCAACATAGTACTGGAAGTTATAGCCACAGCTATCACACAAGTAGAAAAAATAAAAGGCATCCAAACTGCAAAGGAGGAAGTAAAACTGTCATTATTCACAGGTGACATGATACTGTACATAGAAAACCCTAAAGACTCGACCAAAAAACTGCTAGATTTAATAAATGAATTCAGCAAAACATCACGGTACAAAATTAACATCCAGAAATTGATGGCATTTTTATACACCAATAATGAACTCTCAGACAGGGAAACGAAAAAAGATAATCTCATTTACCACTGCAACCACAAAAAATAAGATACCTAGTAATAAATACAACCAAGGAAGTAAAAGACCTGTACCTGGAAAACTATAGGACACTGAAAAAGGAAATAGAGGAAGATACAAACAAGTGCAAGCATATACCATGTTCATGAATTGGAAGAATGAACATCATTAAAATGTCCATACTACCTAAAGCAATCTACAGATTCAACACAATCCTTATTAAAATACCAACAGCATATTTCACAGATCTAGAAAAAATATTCCAAAAATTTATATAAAACCAAAAAAGACCCCAAATAGCCTTAGCAATCTTGAGAAAGAAGAACAAAGTTGGGGGGATCATAATACCAATATCAAACTATACTACAAAGCCACTGTAATCAAAACAGTCTGGTACTGGCACAAGAACAGGCATATAGACCAATGAAACAGAACAGAGATTCCAGAAATTGACCCCCACCAATATGGTCAATTAATATTTGACAAAGGAGGCAAGGGCATACAATGGAGTCAAGATAGTCTCTTCAATAAATGGTGTTGGGAAAATTGGACAGGTACATGCAAAAAAATAAAAGTAAGCCACTAATTTACACCATTCACAAGAAAAACCTCAAGCCCTGATGGTGCAGCCCAGCTGGCTGAGTGTCACCCTGTGCACTGAAAGGTCATTGGTTCGATTCCCAGCCATGGCACATGCCCAAGGCTCAATTCCCAGTAGGGGTGCATGCGGAAGGAAACAGATCGATGTTTCTCTTTCACATCCATGTTTCTCTCTCTCCTTCTCCCTTCCTTTCTCTCTCAAAATCAACAAAAACGTATTTTTTTAAAAAATAAACTCAAAATGGATAAAAGACTTAAATGTAAGTCACGAAACCATAAAAAACTTAGGAAAAAACAGGCTGTAAAATTTCAGACATCTCATGTAGCAGTATTTTCACTGATATATCTCCTAAACAAAGGGGGGAAAAATAAACAAATGGGACTACATCAAACTATAATTATTTTGAAAAAACATGATAAAATTACATTCCCCAAAATTAAGATATTTGCATTTTGAAATTTGAAAAAAAAAAATTGCATCTTTTAAATGATCTTCCAAATATCTTATAAAATAATCTGTGTTTTTTTTAAATAAATCTGTTCTTCTCCTTGCTTAGTCTACACATGAACTTTGTAAGAATAAGATGTATGTTTTACTAAAATTAAGAAAAATTAACTTGGAATTTATACAGAATTATAGAGTTATGTTCTAAGTTACAGAACAACAAAGAGTATCCAGACAATATGGAAAAGAGCTAAAAGGCCTTAAAAGCATTAATAGACTTGACTATGGACCGTCAGGGCTGTGACAACTGTTAAACAAAAAAGGTAAAAGTATATCTATGTGGAATTCCAGTTGGTGGTTAAAAGCTACTGCTCTTCTTGGTTACTTAGAGAAAATAACTTCAGGAAAAAATACTTCATTATCACCTTTAATCTTCCAGCCCTAGAATAAAATTTACTATATTTCTATAAACAGTGTTAGACGTTTACATGTAAACATAAAAATGATGTTTTGAAATAGGTTATATTATAGTATGGTAATCTCAAAGGCAATAGTCAGACAAGTTCAATTTGAGAAGAACACATAACCACAAAGAAAATATAAATAACTGAAGTGTCATATTATCAACTGAAAGAAGTTTTAAACTTAAATGCAGTGTATTAATGAAGAAATTAAAAAATACATACACATTTAGCTTCCTTTTTTGTATTTCTGTTTGAAAATATCAGGTAATCAACAACCCTCTCTGATACCACCTCTTAACTAGATAACTTCAGTGTATGTTTTAAATGCAAGATTTCACCATACATATATGTATCTGAGATATAGTTGAGCAATTACTATGTACTCAGCTCTGGGAATACAATGATTAACAGAGTGATTCAAACAGAATCGAACACTTTAAAAAATTTATTTACTAAGTAGGTTAATATAAATATATAGGTATGCACCTTCTGTAGAGTCACCTTCTATTTCATTTGTCTACATAAGAGGTAATTCATTTTTGGGTTCTACTCAGTCAAGTCCCAGTACTCTGACAAGGAGAGGCAGGCAACCAAGGAATAGCACTGAAGATAGAAAAAAAAGGACAAAGGTAGATGTTATTTAGGAAACAGTGATAGGACCTGGGAGACTGGACATAGGAATGAGGGAAGAATATGATTAACTCTCAGTTTCAGATTTGATTTAAACAGGTATTAACCAAGGGAGAGAAGATGGGGTGTGGGGGGGAGGAGGAGGGGGTTGTTTGGGATAAGAATGTTAATAGGTTGAATTCAAGGGACCTGAACTGAAACAACTGCAGAAAGATGTCCAATACATCGATGAAAAACAATGATCTAGACCTCAGGAGAAAGGCTGAGACTAGAATTCTAGACACAGGAGTTACTGACACATAGTTGGTAATGAAATCATTCAGGAAGAACATACTAATTGAAAAGAGAAAGAAAAGTGAAGGACCAATACACCAGAATTTTAGGACACCGCAATATTTTAAGGACATAGAGAAGAGAAGCATAGAAACTAGGGAACATCAGTACAGACAGGCCACCAGAGTCCTGGCTGGTGTGGCTCAGGTGGTTGGGCATCGTCCTGTGCACCAGGAGGTTGACGGTTCAATTTCCAGTCAGGGCACATGCCCAGGTTTCAGGCTGAATCCCTGGTAGGAGGCGTGAGTGCAGGAGATAGCTGACCAATGCTGCACTCACACAGATGTCTCTCCCCCCATTCCTCTCTCTAAAAAAAGCAAAAAATTATTCTTTAAAAAAAAAAAAATTTAAGGGCTCCAAGAGTCAAATAAGATATAAGAATAAAACTCTCATTCTTGAATAATTAAGAATACTATATAATTTGGTAGCTCTTTTAGAAAGTATTCAAAACTATCTAGAAGTAACCCAGAAGAAAGCAAAACACCTATGTGCACAAAAATATTTTACTGCAATACTTATAAGAGGGAAAACCCTAGACACAACCTAAATATCTAACAATCAGGTAATTAAATTATACTTTTGATGGATTATATAAGCATTGTCATAGTGTTGAAAAAGGAGTACGTTAAACAAATTTTACTATTTGAGGGCATCTAAATATCATAATAACCATGAGAAATCTACATTAAAACTACAACAGCATTTAACTTTCAAAAATTTTTAAACTTTTTAAAAATCTGACAAACTGGGTAGCTTGCATTTTGAAAACATCTAGACTACATCAAGAACTGGCCAACAACAATTACATTTTAGATATAATTCACAGAAAGAATAGCTTCCAAGAGTACTTACAGCATATGTACACTAAAGGAGAATATAAGGTAGCTATAAGAGTAGCTTATGACAATAAGAGTAGCTTATGACATTTTAAACTTTGTAAATGATAAAATATGGTGTGGAAAATTTCAACACCCACTCTGCCAAAGAAAGCACTGTGCTTTCTACTAAGTGCTCTATATTTTTATCAGTTTCAATAGCTCAGCTCACGAGACCATTGCCTGCCTTGGTTTCTGGAATATTGCCTCAATTCTTTTCTCCCAGGCCTTGCTGCCAGGGCTGCAGCTGCACAACCAATTCTTATTAAAATGTAAGTCTTTGAAATGCAGGTCTACGAAAAAGGATAAAAAGGATTTCATTATCATTTCTCAAAACTCACAGTGAGGATTAAATCCCCACCCTTCCCAAACCACACCAACACTTGTACCCTTTTTCACTTAACACTTTATATTGGGAATCAGGTAATATCAGTACCTTTTAAAAACTGCCTCCCTCAATTTTTAAAGGCTGTATTTTATCATATGGATATAACTGAGTTTCAAATAGATGGAAAGTTGAGTTGCTTCTAATCTTTTACTACAACAAATATGCTGCAAAGCATAATCTTGTATATCCACGCATGTGGAATGTGAAAAAGTGATGTGAACCCAAACTTACAGAATTTATGCGTATGATAATTTCCCAAAAGTGAAAATGATGGATCAAAGGGTTTGTACATTTAAATTCTGGTAGGCATTTTAAATTTGACAGATATTTTTCCAAATCTCCTACTAAGATAATACACTAACTGAAAGGAAAGGGCTCAAAGACCTGTTAAGTAACAGGCAAAAACTTGAACCTAAGAAAAAAAACCATTCTAACAATGGCCAGCTCAGTCTTGGCAGGCACATCTTAGTCTGCAGCCTCTATAAAAGTCTCCAATTTCTTTGCTCAGAAAGTCATTCTTATTCTACAAATTTTGACTCAAATTAGCTTTGCTCATATCAGCATCACAGTCATGACTTTTTTTAACATTTTTAAAATTGATTTTTAAAGAGGAAGGAGGGAGAGAGGAGAACATTGATGTGAGAGCACAATACTGATCAGCTGCCTCCTGCAGGCCCCCCAGCAGGGATCAAGCCCGCAACCCAGGCATGTGCCCTAACTGAACCAGCAACTCTTCAACACTGGCCAGGGTTCCCAGTCATGATTTTTAACCAAATTACCTCAGCTGGCCTAAGACAATAATTGGTTCTATTTGCATAGACAAATCTCTAACTCTGGGAAAATATGGAAATCAATATAGAAATGATGAAGTGCTCTAAAACCTACAGTAGTAATATTTTCGTGCTATTAAATATATTTGTAACAACTTATTATAATGGTATTTTAGGCTCTACTTAAGATATGTGAAAGACAAAAAACTTGATAGGCTAAATTTGTAAGTTTAATCTACTGGACTTTAAAGATTTAAGTTTTAGGGGAGATTTGTTTGCTTTACTAGTAAATCTGCTTTGTTAACTGCTTGAAATATGTAGGGAAATCGGAGAAATATAACAACAACTTAGAACAACTAAGAATGTTACGTAGGTATAAAAGTATTGGTCAATATTTAACAATACTTACTCTTTCCTATGTAGCATTAAAACTCAATGACAATATAGATAGTACCAAACTTTTAGTGACTTTTATGAGTCAACCATTTTTTAAAAGAACTACACCCAAAAAATGGGGTAACCACCATAGGAATATGGTCTTGGGTAGAAATTTTCTATATCCGCCCTAAGATCAAGACATTCATTTTAATATCATCCCCTATTGCATTTTTCAGTGCACATGTATAGTAAGGCTTCAAATAACATAGTTTCATTCAACTGTCATTTCATTTTACCATGGATGAGAAAAAAAAATTGATTCCTGGCCAAAGCCACTGTCTGTGTGGATTTTCTCAGGGTCCTCAGGTTTTCTCTCAAATGGAAAGATGTGCTTGTCAGGTGAACTAGTGTGTCTACATTGTTGCAGTCTGAGTGAGTAAATGAGCTGAGTGAGTGCTATGCCCTAGGATGGAAGGGCCTCTTGCAGCCTGAGCTTCCAAAAGAGATTCTGGCCACCCACAAACCCTGAACTGGAAAAAGCAGGCTGGAAAATAATCATCTTACTTGTTTTTGTTAATCTTTCTTAAATATATGTATAGTTCATATTTACTTCAATGTTTACTATTTGAAGTGTTTTGAATCTTTATTTAGAAGTTTGGTGACATTTTTGTGATCATAGATATGACAACTCCTGTTTGTATCAATTAACCTATAGTAAAACTGATTTCGTTATATGTCATTTTGCTTAAAGTTGTAGTTTCCAAGAACCTATCTACAATGTTAAATGAGGACTTACTGTATATTAAAGGCATTCACAAATATTATTTAATGGTAATAATAAATAAAAAGTATCTTAAATGTGACTTCTTTTCAAAAAAGAAATAGGTTCATTTACAAAAGCATGTCATCTGCCCATATAGCACAAAACAAGCAGAGCATTTTCTCATGCTGCCCAGAAAACAGTCTTTAATCAAAACCACAAAAGGGCTGTTTTTATTTCTTCTTCATGGAAACCATGGCCTTTACAGTGACGACATACAGCAACAACTACAAAAAATTTCAGTTGCTGTGGTATTATTATACATACAGGGATTAGCTGCTGACTGGGACCAACATTAAGGCCACCAATTCTATTTGCATAAGCAATAGCATAGCCCCTCACTGTCGCAATTTTTTCCAGATACTTCTACCCTGGACTATTAATCAAATTAGTTTCATTCCCTTACACTATAAAGCTATTATCAGACTTTTAAAATATTTTCTAGCTATAGAAAAAGACAAATATTTGAGATCATATTGCCAAATTGAAGTGTTAATGCCAATTATTCTATTCCTTGAAAATCTCCCAAGCTTCCTCTTTATAGATATTTACAGATTAGAATAGGAGAAACTCAGACCTCAGGGGAATTGTTTGAATGAATATCCCATCTACCTCTGCATCTTAATTTTCTTTTTTTAAATGTTATATTAGTGGCAAGTGTACAACATAGTGATTAGACATTAATGTAACTTAGGAAGTGATAACCCCATAAAACTAGTACCCATCTGACACCATACATAGTTATTAGAATAATACTACTTTCCCTGTGCTGTACTTTACAACCCCATGACTTATTATACCTGCCAATTTGCACATATTAATCCATTCCCCTTTTCCCCCTATCCTGCAGCACATACACCCCTGCCCATCCAGCAACCATCAGTTTGTTCTCTGTATGTATGAGTTTCTTTTATTTGATTTATTTTGGTTTTTAGATTCCACATGTAAGTAAAATCATATGATATTTATCTTACTGTCTGACTTACTTAACATAATAACTTTAGGTCTATCCATGTTGTTGTAAATGGCAAGATTTCACTCTTTTTACAACTCAGTAATATTCCATTGTATCACATCTTCTTTATCTAATCATCTATCGATGGACACTTAGGTTGCTTCCATATCCTGGCTATTATAAATAATGCTGCAATAAATATATGGATGTATATGCCTTTTCAATTTAGTGTTTTGGGTTTTTTCAGATAAAAATCCCAAAAGTAAAACTGCTGGGTCCTTCTTTTTCTCTTGTTATATAACCTTTGTTTTAAAGCCTATTTTGTCTGGTGTAAGTATTGCTACCCATGCTTTTGTTTGGTTCTATTTTCATGAAATACCTTTCTCCATCCCTTTATTTTCAGAATGTGTGTGTCTTTGGACTGAAGTCTCTTGTAGACAGCATACATAAGGGCCTTGTCTTGTTATTCCATTCAGCTACCCTCTGTCTTTTTTATTGGAACATATAATCCATTTGCATTTAAAGTAATTGTTGATATGTAGTTCTTTTCACTTTATTATTCATATGTATTCTTATTTTTTATATGTTTTTCTTCTTTTTAAAGGAGACCCCTTAACATTTCTTGTAACACTTCCTGATGAACTCCATCAGCATTTTTTTGTCCTTCACTTCTAAATGATAGCCTTGGTGGGTAGAGTAACCTTGGGTGCAGGTCCTTCTTTTCTTCACTTTGAATATTTCATGTCAAGCCCTTCTGGCCTGCAAAATTTCTGTTGAGAAATCAGCCAACAGTCTTATGGGAGCTCCATTGTCAATAGCTAACTGCTTTTCCCTTGCTGCTTTTAAGATTCTCTTTGTCTTTAACTTTTGGCATTTTAATTGTCTTGGTATGGGCCTCTTTGGGTTCACCTTGTTTGGGAATCTTTGTGCTCCCTGGACTTGTATGTCTATTTCCTTCACCAAGTTAGAACCGTTTTCTATTGTTATTTTTCAAATAGATTTTCAATTCTTGCTCCCTCTCTTTCCTCCTACCAGCATCCCTTTGATGCAAATGTTGGTATACCTGAAGTTGTCCCAGAGACTCCTTAAACTATCCAACTATCCTCAGTTTTTTTTGGGGGGGGGGGTTCCCTTTGTTCTTTTTACTATTCTAACTGGGTGTTTTCCGCTTCCTTATCTTCCAAATTGCTGATTCAATCCTCTGTTTCATCTACTCTACTGCTGATTCTCTCTAATGTATTCTTCATTTCTGACTGGTTCTTTTTTGATTTCCATCTCCATTTTTATGTTTCCTATCTCTGTTAAAGTTCTCACTAAATTCATCTACTCTTCCCCTAAGTTCACTGAGCATCCTATAACCAGCATTTTGAACTCTGCATCTGGTAGATTGCTTGTCTCTATTGTTTAGTTCTTTTCCTGGAGTTTTGTTCTACTCTTTCATTTGGTTGTCTCCTCATTTTGGCTGCCTCCTTGTGTTTCTGTTAATTAGGTAGAGCTGCTACATCTCCTGGTCTTGATAGAGTAGCCTTATGTAGTACATGCCCTGTAGGGCCCAGTGGTGCAGTCTCCCTGGTAACCCAAGCTGGGTGTAGTACAGGTGCACCCCCTCCCGTAGGCTATGTGCACCCTCCTGTTGTAGTTGAGCCTTGCCCACTGTTGGCACCTCAATGGAAGGGATTTAACCCCAGGCGGACCGGCTGAGAGGACTGGCCTACAATCACCAGGAAGGATCTGCTGTGCAGGTGCCAAGCCCACAGAGCAGGATTTGCTTCAGCAGGGCTCTGCTGCCTGCTAAGCCCATCCTCCCCTAAGTGTGTCCCTCGTGGAGGTGGTTGGATGGTACTTCAGCATTGTGAAGTTGTCCACCGGGTGCTCTAGCTCTGGGCCTCCCAGGAGGTGCAGGCTAAGGTCAGCCATTGCCTGTGCCCTGCCCTGGGCCACCCAGCATGAGCTACAGAGCAATCTTCAGATGGCTGCTACTTGTTGCTAGCCTTGGAGGTGCCCAGGAGAGGCCAAGCTGTGAACCTAGGCCAGCTGCTGCTAGTATCAGGCCTGGGCCACTTAGCAAGAGGTATAGGGTACTCAGAGGCCAGATGATGCTTGTTTGAGAGATTTTAGAGAAGTTGGCAGCATGAGTCAAGATAGGCCATTTGTATCTAATTTTCTACAACGTGCACATTTCATCATTCTCTCACATTTGGAGAACGCGCGCGTGCGTGTGTGTGTGTGTGTTAAATACCTAAATCTAAATCCACTAGATAACTCCTAGTTGGTTGGTACCTAGAGCAACATAATATGAAGTCAGAATGGAAAACTGGTAGCATCAGAAATCAGCCACATGATCACAAAACCAGGAAACTATAACTGTTAGTCCTAAATATGTTTTTCTCTGGGGGTTTTCTATCTCTAAAATTGATATAACATTTTCCTACCACTAGTCAAAACAAAGGCTATCAAGTACCTCGCTAATCAGATAGCTGTAAAAATTAACTTATTCAACACATACTCATTAAGCTCTTAATACATGCTAGGTCCACATAAACAAAAAAATTTTAAATACATGTAAACATAAGTCAACAAATTATAAAGTACAATAAACACACTTTTAAATGCATAACAATAAATTCACCAAAGAGATAAGAAGTTTATAGACCACCAGAGATTAAAACCGAAGTGCAATATAAGTAGTTAGAAATAACTGAATAATTTTTAGTTTGTAGCAAGTATATGACATGGCAAAAATTAACACTTTAAAACCTGACCTAAGTAGATGTCAAAATAGAACTTTAAAAAACTCTTAATAAAACAAAAGTAAATTAATCTCTTTCACATTTTATTTATAAAGAATACTAAAAGGCTAGCTTCATGCTCAATGGTGAAACATGATAAACATTCCAGTTAATGTCAGCATTTAGTAAAACATTAGATGGATTAAATTAATAAACAAGATGTTCATTATAATCACAATGTTCTAGAAGTTCTAGCCAATACAATTAGTAAGTGAACCAATATAAGATATAAAATCTGGAAAGGATAAAACAAAATTATGTTTAGTTACATTTAAGGACAGCATTCCCAGAAAAGCTAAGTGAATCAAATTTAAGACTATTAGAAATACTAAGGGTATTTAGTTAAGTTAGCTTATTAAACTTGACAAAAAAGAAAAAATATTCCTAATGTTAACAATAAACAGATGAGTTTAAGCAATATAGCACAGCACAATGAAGAGGCAGCATAGCAGTGGTTAAGGGCACAGACAGGGTCAAACAAACATGGGTTAGAATCTCTACTACTTCTTAGCTACATAAAATTTGATAAAGTCATCTAATTATTAGTTAAGATAAATGTTGAAAAGTATACAAAACCTGGCATTTAGTAGTTCAACTAATGTAAGGTATTATTATTTACATTATTAATAATAAAAAGCCACTTGTCCCTTCCTTAAGTAAAAAGGTATTACATTAAATATACAGTATATGTACCATGTTAACCTTTCTGAAATCCAAAGAATCCTGAAATTCCAACACATATCTGGCCCCAATATTTTGAATAAAGGATTGCAGTCCTGTACATTTCTAATGCCTTCTTAGGGAAAAAAATTAGTAACGTTCATTTTTTTTTTTTAAGTTAGCCAGATTCCAAGTTCCCCACAATTATTTGTTTTACAATTCTAGAGATGCCAAGGCTTCAATAGGAGTCTCCTCCAAAGAGCTAATACTTTTTTTCTAGAACCTTGAGTTGTTAATAAGAACCCAGTCATTAGTAGTAGTATTCACGTAGTATTAGCCTCTTCCGGTTAATAAGCTCCATTAGCAATAATATTTGTTTATCACCTTACCTCTTATACTTATACTTGAATTCTTAAATAAGTCAATGAATGAACTGTATTATCTGCCACCTCACACACCTGCATCAGATACCTACTTGCTGAATTCACAATTCAAGTTTTTGTAAATCCCTTGAGTTATCATTAGTGTTGAATGGTTGGTAATAAAGATGTATCTGTTAGGATGTTCTCATATACATGAAAGATAAAATCCAAAGCCGGCTGGGTTAAGAGTAAGTAATTTATTGGCTCATGTAACTGAGAAGTCTAGAGGTATACTATCTGGGGGAAGACTTGATCCAGCAGCTCAACTGATCTGATTAGGGGAGTGCTTTTCCTCTGCATTACTCCTCCTCTGTTGGCTTCTTATTCAGTGGACTTTCCTCTAATAGTCAGAGGACAGCTGCCAGGAATTTAATGACTATACATTTTCAGGCTGAAATTCAGCAGAAAAAATTAGTGCCTTTATCCCAGTATTTCTAGCAACTGTCCCAAGATCTCATTATTCTGATTGATCTGGCTTAGATCCACACTTGCCATGATAGCCTTAGGTTAAAACACATGTTCCATTCCTACAGTCTCTTCATAACATACATTAAAGCTAATCTTAGTGATTTAAACCTTTTATAATACTAAATGATAGTATTACCAAATTAAAACTGATGGGTCAAGTACATCATATAACTTTCCATTCTCTTAAAGTTACTCCCCCAGACTTTAAACATAACCCATCAAGACAAAATAAAAAAGTAAATCCTTCCCTGAATGTGAATTACTTTTTGAAGGATTCAGAATGCGCTACAGATTGCAACGCAGGTTTATAATTCTCCTTCTTAACAGAACTGAAAGCAACACCACAGATTTTTCAGGAAGAAAAAGAGGCTCTTATACCAATTTTTCAAGATTATAATGGCAGAATTTAAAGAAAAGATAGAAGAGTACGTGGATGTCTTGAGTTAGGCAAAAAAAAAAAAAAAAAAAAAGGTTTTATTTCATACAGCTTTGAAATATAAGCAACTAAATAATCCATCCTGGCCCGGCTGGGCGTGGCTCAGTGGTTGAGCGTCCACCTAGGATCCAGGCGATCAGGGTTCGATTCCCGGTCGGGGCACATGCCCGGGTTGTGGGTTCGATCAATGACTCTCTCATCATTGATGTTTCTATCTCTCTCTCTCCCTCTCCTTTCCTCTCTCTGAAATCAATAAAAATATATTTTAAAAATAAATAAATAAATAAATAATCCATCCTGTAACTCAAGACTCCTCTCACCGGATACTAGATCACCAAAATTCCCCTGCCCTCAAGTTTCCCACTTCCTCCTCGCCCCACACAATTAGGTTCTAAAAGAACAGAGCAGAGATGCACACTTTAGCGAGTTTTTTGCGAATGCACATTCCAAAGCCAAATAAACAAATTAATCCTGATTATGCTTCTTACTATCCATGTCCTTCATTTCTATAATTAGCACAGAAAACAGAATGTAAACTATTCTGTTTTTACGACAGAGAAGAATGCAAAATTTATTAGATTGAAAGGCAATACTCATATAAGACAGGAGCTCATTTTCACGTAAAGTTCAACAAACACAAAAGGCTAAATCCAAGCAACATTTTTAGAGTAGAACTAACCACTTCACCATGTATTACACACCAGTCATCTTAAATCAAAAGCCAAACTTCATTCATAATTCTAGAGGGAAACAGTGTGGTTAAAGAAAAGAATGTGAATTAAAAGAAAATCTCTATAATCATTCAATTCTGTGAACTGGTTTGCAAACACTGTTCAATTAATTCAATTCAGTAAATATGCACTGGTGCCTTTATTAAGACAGTACTAGTGTTAGACACAGTAAAAATATAAACATAGCCCTTGACTTCACGAAGAGTATAATGTGCTACAAAAGGCAATATACACAAACATACATTACCAGAAAGCACAGAACATAATCAAGTAGAAATGCATGAGGCACAAAAAGACTGTGTAATCAAAAGGGGGAAATATCAAATAAATCAGGATGATTTCCACAGCAAGTAACAGCATCTAAGGGTAAAATTACTTAAACAGTAAGTAAATGTATTATCTCATGTAACAAGGAACCCACAATTAAGGGAGGTTCTATTAAATGGAGTTCCAGTTCTAGTCTGTGCAACTGTCTCGCCTCTGCCCTTCTTTACAGAAGGGAATCACCTTCAGGTTAGTAGCCAAGATGAATACAGCAGTTACAGATGCTACATCCAGGTAAAACAAGCTGTAGGGAAAAGAGATACCATCTCTTCTTTCTCAAAAGTAAAAAAATCCCTTCCCAGAAGTCTCTTGCAGACGTCTCTTTTATTTCCCATTGGCGGATGAGACCTACTATAAACAAGATCAGAACGCATGCTGGTAACTACCATGACCACTACCTCATTTTTTTGTTGGTGTTGATGTCATCTATAGTGTGTAATGGCTGTAATAAGGATAAGACCTCTAAGCATAAAGAGTTTGTTCATGGAGTATATTGCTGCAGAACATAGTTGCTGGCTCAGTACATGTGTTACGTGAACCATTTTTTCCAGATTTTATAGAAATCTTCCTCTGTACGCTGAGGTAATATAGCAGAGGCAGCTACAGCAGAAGGCCTAGTTTTATCTGTTACCACACTTGAGTAGAAGGCACCCTTTGGTGGAGTTCCTTGCATTGACTTTGAGTACATTTACAAGAAACATCTCGCCCAGCCGGGCGTGGCTCAGCGGTTGAGCGTCGACTTAGGATTCAGGTGATAGGGGTTCAATTTCCAGTCAGGGCACATGCCCAGGTTGCAGGCTCGATCCCCAGTTGGGGGCATGCAGGAGGCAGCCGATCAATGACTCTCTCATCATTGATGTTTCTCTCTCTCTCTCCCTCTCCTTTCCTCTCTCTGAAATCAATAAAGATATATTTAGAAAAAAACAAAACAAAAAGAAGTATCTCTCTGGAGTTTATCCACCTTCATCTCATCATGTCATCTTGGCATCAAGAAGCTTCAACTGATTGCCCATGTTTGCATGTAGTTCATTCATCTTCCTCTTGGATCACTCTAGTATCAAGACAGATTTGTTGTGGATGGCACGTTCGGGATCACTTGATGGGCTGTCAAGTGGCTTGTTACTTCTTTTCCTCCTCGTTCATGCAACTTTTCTGTGGTAACTTCTTCAGCTATCGGTTCTGAAACGTCTAACGACAGAGTCTGGATTCTTGGACTCGGATTCTTCCTCTATGAACAATCCAAAATGTGCATGGCACGATGGACCTGATGGTGGGTTGGTGGGGCAATGGGGATTGGGACTCGGGGACTGTTTGGTGGAACTGTTTTGTTGTTTTTGTGGGCTCAGCCATTCTATGTCTTTAAAGATGATCTGGTTTTATAGCCATCTTCTGTTCGCGAAGTTGGTGACCTGCTGTGTGGTCTTTTGCATGCCTTTAATGCTGCAGCTTACTATATCCAATGTAATGCCACAAGTTGAGAATTGAGGAAATTGAGAGTTGAGAAATGAGGAAGTGAAAATAATTCCAATAAATAAAGCAGTAATTTCTAAGAAACTGTTGGTGGATTGATGGGCACCAATTTTTTTTTTTTAAAGAGGATGCAAAGGAAGATTGCTAGGACACATTTTTGTTTCAATCCTCAGGTTGATCAAGCAAGGTAAAGGGAAAATATAGAGCTCTAAGTCATCTGCAAACCATGCAGTAAAAAGATGGCAGGGGCTTGGTCTATTTAATTCATTTCACCTTCTAAAGTCACTAAACAGAGAAGCCTTAAATGGGATGAACACCCAACAGTGTTAGCTAAATATTTCAAGGAGACAGGCCTTAAAGGATGGTATGATTTGGACTGTTGGAAGAAATAAAAAGGGAAACAACAGGGGCAAAGAAAAGGATGTGCCCAATGGAAGAAGAAAGAGAAACTGCAATCATACATAAAGCACACTGTTAGGGGCAAAGAATTCTCTTAAATTGGACTGTTGTCATTCTCATACAAAAGTTAACTTACTATTTAACAGTAAATGCTAAGAATGTACAGGAGCAATAGTCCTCTTTTTCTTTTTTTTTAAATATATCTTTATTTATTTCAGAGAGAAGAAGGGAGAGGGAGAGAGAGAGAAACATCTATGATGAGAGAGTCATTGATCATCTGCCTCCTGCACCCCTCCCCCCCCATTTGAGGATCGAGCCAGCAACCCGGCCATGTGCGCTGACCAGGAATCGAACCACGATCTCCTGGATCATAGGTTGATGCTCAACCGCTGACCTCACCAGCTGGGCAGTAGTCCTCTTTTTAAGGAAAGGATTCAGTGGGGATATTCAGACTCACCACTCCTTGTCAACAGTCACTCACTCAGCTGTCTCTGGGTTGAAAACATTTCATATTATGCATAGAGATGACAGCAGGACTCACTGTCAGTAGCTGTTCCTTGAAGGTTTCTTCTCACTTGGGTTGAGGTTTCACTCAGAAATTAACAGACAACTGGCCCTACCTGCAAATGAAAGCATACAATTAGGAGGCAAAATGTTGCAGGGAGCAATTCTCTCCACCCTCATCTATAATTAACTGACTCATATGAAAACTGAGCTTAAACACCAAATTCACTAAGCACCATGTTCAAACTAAGCAACCAGTACTATTTCAAAGGTTGTAATGTGCTTATTGCAGTTACCACCCTTTTCCCATCATACAAATTTATCACAGTGGCCACAGTGTACCAGGTGCAGCTCTTTTTAAAATATATATTTTTTATTGATTTGAGAAACATGGACTGGTTGTCTCCTGCATGCACCCCAAAGGGGATCAAACCCACAACCTGGGCATGTGTCCTGACCTGGAACTGCACCGGCAACCTTTTAGTGCACCAGATGAAGCTCAACCAACTAAGCCACAGAGGACCAACTAAGCCACAGAGGACCAACTAAGCCACAGAAGCCAGGGCCAGGTGCAGCATTTACCAAAGGTTCCCCACTGGGTAGAATCCAACACATGTTTGTTTAGCGAACCCACACAAGGCTGGCCTACACAGTGTGTTGAAAGATCTGTGCCTACCTTTATAAATAAGACAACATAAAAATCATGATTTCTGAAGTCTCTTGAGAAAAAAACAGCACATCGGACAATACTGGGCCCACATTCACACATGGTAACAATCTGTTGGAGCTGACTAGCAGCTAATCCTTCAGATAGGACATGGCTTTGCAGAGCTCCACAGATATCATCACTCTCTTATACATAAACCGGCTTGGTTAACTGTCTGGTCCTGTTGAGCTTGCAAACGCTGCTATTTCTTTATAATAGCTCACAGGCAATATTTAATACTATCAAAGCCAAGCATGTTTTTCGCCTTGAAGATACAACACAGCACAGGGATAACCACATTGGCTTTGGAGTCAGAGGGCCCTGGGTTTGAGTTCTATTGTACATATACAACTAGCTGTGTGACCTCAGGACTGTTTTTAACCTCTCTAAAATATATTTCTTCATTTACAGGCCTCTAAATAAACACATAAGCACTTAACACAATCAGCAAACAGGCCTAAAATCTAGTATGTCCAAGATGAATTGATAATCCCAAATCCACTGCTTCCTAAAACTTTCTCATCTCAGTAAATCACAATAATCCATGTAGTTAGTGCTTAAGCCTCAAATCTCAAAGTCCTTATCAAATACTCTCCCTCAGCCTCCCACAACCATCATCAAGGTAGTTGATTTTCCTTCTGACATATATAATTTGAACAGACACTTAGAATCTCATTAGAGAAACAAAACAATTCTTTCCTCAGAACTACTTTCCTGAAATCGCCTATAAATTCAACGATTTAAATAATGGTAGCTTGAAATTTCAAGGTTCCATGTTATGAGGAATATTAGTATTTCATTAAAGAAAAATGAAGACAAAATGGTGGGGAATCCACATACCACTCCTGGCAAGGTACTGATGCACTACAATTTGTAAATTTACACAGTTCTTCACATCTAAACTTAAAATGAACCAGGGCACTATGCTTAATCTGGAAATGAAATTAGAAAACAGAAAGATGATTAGAATAAGTGAGTTTAGGAAGGTTACAGGAGTTACCAGATCAATACTCAAAAACAACTACTTGTATAGAACAAATGTTCACAGAACAATCAAAACTGAAATTTAAAATAATGTTATTTACAGGGCCATCAGAAAATATGAAATAATTAGGAATAAGTTATCAACTGATATGTAAAGAAGACAAATAAATGAAAATATATATTATGTTCAAAAGTCAGCATTCAATATACCTATACATATTTAGTCAACTGATTTTCCACAAAGGTGCAAAGACAATTCAGTGGGGAAAGGGCAGCCTTTTCAACAAATGCAGCTGGAATGACTGAACATCCACACCTCATAACATGTACAAAAATTAACTCAAAATGGATCACAGAACTAAAGGTAAAACCTGAAACTATGAAACTTCATGAAGAAAACATAGGGGAAGACTTCTGTGGCCTTGGCTTAGACAAAGATTTCTTAGATAAAACGTAAAAGTATGATACATAAAATACAAACGTGATAAACAGGACTTCATCAAAATTACTAATGTCTACTCTTGTTAACAGAATAAAAGCCACGTACTAGAAGGATATACATGCAAATCACATTATCTGAAAATGAACTTGTATCCAGAATATACAAATAACTCTCAAAACTCAATGGAAAACTCAATTTAAAATAGGGACAAATGATCTGAACACTCTCTTCACCAATGACATACACAGTGCAAATAAGCACATGAAAATATGCCCAGCATCATTATTCATTAGGAAAATGCAAGTGTTATTAGCAAGAGTATGGAGCAATAGGAACTGTCTAATGTTGTTGGTGAGAATGTGAAATGGTAAAACCACTTTTGAATACAGTTTGGCAGGTGTTTTTTTTTAATTAAACACAAACTTACCATACCACCCAGCCATTCCATTCCTAGGTATTTACCTAAGAGAAATGAAAGTGTAAGCCACGAAAGACTGTTTATAAGTGCTTTATCTGTAATTGCCAAAACCTGGATACAACCCAAATGTCCATCAACAGGTGGATCAATAAAGGGTGGTACAGTATTCTTCTCTTATCCATGGGGGATACCTTCCAAGACCTCCAGTGGATGCCTGAAACCACAGACAGTACTGAACCCTAGATAGCCTATGCTTTGTCTGATACATACATGCCTGTGATAAAGTTTAATTTATAAATTAGGCACAGTAAGCGATTGACAACAGTAACAAATAATAAAACAACCCAACAGTCCATCAACAGGTAAATCAATAAAGGGTGGTACAGCAGTCTTCTCTTATCTGTGGGAGATAACAAAATAGAATAATTATAACAATATACTGTAATAAAAGTTATGTAAATGTGGCAGTAAGTAAAATAAGGGTTACTTCAACACAAACACTGCAATACTGCAACAGTCAATCTAATAACCAAGACAGCTAGTAAGTGACTAAAAGGCAGGCAGCATATACGCTGTGGATACTGTGGACAAAGGAATTATTGATGTCCCAACCAGGACAAAGTAGGGCAGCGCAAGATTTCATCATACTCAAAACGGAGCTCAATTTTAAACTTATGAATTGTTTATTGCTGGAATTTTCCACTTAATATTTTTGGACCATGATTGATCATGGGTAACTGAAACCACAGAAAGTGAAACCACAATAAGGGGAATTACTGTAGAGGAATTCGGTGTATAGCTACTTGCAGTAAAAAACAATGAACTGCTCTGGCTGGGTGGATCAGCTGGTAGAAGCATCATCCAGTGCACCAAAGGGCTGCAGGTTCAATTCCCAGGCAGGGCACATGCCTAGGTTGTGGGTTTGATTCCTGGTCAAGGAGGCACTGATCAATATTTCTCTCTCACGTCAATGTTTCTTTCTCTCTCTGTCTCTCCCACTCTCTCTCAAAAACAAACCAAAAAAAAAAACTATTACAGACTCACACTCATCAACATGGTTGATTTTCAAAATAATTATGCTGAGAAGCCACACCAAGTATATACTGTATAATCCATTTATATAAAATTCTACAATCTCTAGTGATGGAAAACAGTTCTATTGATTGCCCCTCTCCTTTTCCTTCCCCTGACCTAAAAGAAGCCTGAACTGTACTTTCATAAGACAGATCTGAGAAACTACTAGGGCTCCCATCTTCTCAGTTTGTGCCTTCTTGATCAATAAACCTTTCTTCACTCCAAACTCTGATTTTTTTAGTTTTGGCCTTTCAAAAGTCAGGCACACAAACTCTGGACTAGTAACAGGAACACAAACCCACTCCCAAAAGCAATGAAAACATACGTCCACACATAGAAAATGGACTAGAGGAGGCAGTACAGGATAGCAGTTAAGAAAACAGGTTCAGGGGCCAAACTGTCAAAGTTTAAATCCTGGTTGTGCCACTTACTAGATGTGTTGTTGAGTTTAGTCATTACTCACCATGCCTTTCCTAAACTGTAAAATGGAAATAATTCATAAGGCTATGGCAAGGTTTAAATGAGGTTAATACAGGCAAAAAGTCTAGAACATGGTCTGGCACAAAACAAACCTTCAGAAGTATGGATATCCCGCTCTGGTCAGTGTGGCTCAGGGGTTGGAGCTTTGGCCTGAACACCAAGGGGTTGCGGGTTCAATTCCTGGTCAAGAATATGTACCTGGGTTGAAGGTTCGATCCACGCACGGCCCTGGTCAGGGTCCATGCGAAGGCAACCAATCAATGTCTCTCTCTCATGTCAATGCTTCTCTCTCTTGCACATCCCTTCCCACTCTCTCTAATAATCAATTAAAACTGAATGAATGGGAAATTTATCTTGATTGCAAATTAGAAGCTCCTAGGAGGAACACAGGTCAATTATATAGAAAACCAGAAAGGCTGGTTTTAGGCAAGAGGGTATCAGAGATTGCAAAAGAATGGTCCTTCTCAGGGACCAATGATGGGTTTGCAAAAAAACTTAATTTACTGTTAAAGACTATAGTGCTGGCTATTCTGGCCTATTCCAATTAAAATACCTACTGGTTTCTGGGAGCAGGGCAACAGAATTGCTGAATGGGGGTCTGCTGGAAAATTGTAGAGGAGTCTGTTTCTATTACAGAAAGCCAGGTCACCTTAAAAACGATTGTAGAAAGCCAAAATGGGATTTTAAAAAAGAAAAATAACCAGAGGCAAAAATACGGCTTCACCAAGGGCGTTTCCCCTCTCTTCACTGACAGTTTGGGAGAAGTTGAAATTATCATTAAAAAAGGGAAGCCACTAAGGCCCTCATAGATACTGGAGCTACATTATCTGTTCTTTTTTGTTGTTGTTGATTAGTTTATTTTGTTCAGTAGATTCCAGATATGAGAGATCATATGACACTTGTCTTTCCCTGACTGGCTTATTCCGCTTCGCATTATACTCTCCAGGTCCCATGATACTGTCTCAAAGGGTAAGGGACCGTTTTTTTAAGGCTGCGTAGTATTCCGTGGTGTAAATGTCTGATTAGATGCTTGCTATGATTTCAATCTTCTTGAAGAGACCTGTTTTGTGTCCTAACATGTGGTATATATTTAAGGATATCCCATGTGCACTTGAGGAGAATGTATGTTCTGCAGCTTTGGAGTGAAATGTTCTGAAAATGTCGAATACATCTGACCTAGTGTGTCATTTAGAGTCACTGTTTCCTTGTTGACTTTTTGTCTGAAAGATCTATCCAGTGAAGTCAGTGGGGTATTCAAGTCCCCTACTGTGACTGTATTACTGTCGATCTCTCCCTTAAAGTCCTCCGTAAGTTTTTGGGGTGGTTTTTTTTTCAGCCTGTGTGAATCTTTTGTTCCGAGGTGGGTTTCTTGTAAACATCGTATATTTGGGTCTTGTTTTCTTATCCATTCAGCTACCCTACGCCTTTTGATTGGAGCATTTAAATCCACTTATGTTTAAGGTTATTATTGATAGGTACTTATCTATTGCCATTTTATTTCTTTATGTCTATGTTTCTCATTCTCTCTATTTCAACTTCTTACTACAGCAGTCCCTTTAACATGCCTTGCAATGCTGGTTTGGTGGTGATAACTTCCTTTAGCCTTTTTTTTGTCTGGGAAGTTCTTTATTTCACCATCTAGTTTGAATGGTAGCCTTGCTGGACAGAGTAGTCTTGGTTTCAGATCCTTGCTTTTTATTACCTTGAATACTTCCTGCCACTCCCTTCACAGAGTTTCTGATGAGAAATCATCTGACAGCCTTATGGGAGCTCCTTTGTAAGTAACACATTACTTTTCTCTTGCTGCCTTTAAGAGTCTCTGTCTTAAATTTTTGGCATTTTAATTGTGATGTGTCTGGGTGTGGGCCTCTTTGGGTTCTTTTTGCTTGGGACTCTCTGTGCCTCCTGAACTTGTCTCTTTCCTTCACCAGGTTAGGTAAATTTTCTACCATTATTTCTTCAAACGGGTTTTCTAACCCTTGCTTCCTTTCTACCTCTTCTGGCACTCCTATGATGCGAATAATGTTACGTTTCATGTTGTCCCACAGCTCCCTTAAACTGTCCTGTTTTTTAATTGTATCTTCTTTCTGGATCTCTGATTGAGTGATTTTTTCTACCCGGTCTTCTAATTCGCTGATCCGATCTTCAGTTTCTCCTAATCTGTTTATTCCTTCAAATGTTTTTTATTTCTACTATGTCATTCTTAATTTCCTTCATAGTTTCCATGTCTTTTCTCATGCTGTTGGCATCTTTATGATCAATATTCTGAACTCTGTTTATGATAGATTGCTTATCTCCATTTCATTTAGCTCTTCTTCTGGAGAAATCTTTTGTTCATTTGGGGCTTGTTTGCCTCCCCATATTGGCTGCCTATTTGGGTTTGTTTCTATGTATTAGGCAGATCTGTTAGCTACATTATCTGTTCTTAACCACATGCAACTAAAACGAAGTTGTGTCCTCCCTGAGAATAAAGCTTCTATACAAATGTCAGGGACAGCTAATGAGTATCTGTTTTGAAGTCAGATACTGTTTCCCTTACAACTAGGGAATGTTATGGGACAATATATATCTTTGCTAATCAAATCTGCCCCAATTTACCTAGTAAGGTAAGCCTTTTATAGAAACCAATAATGCCCACATATTCCAGAAGGGTAATATGTAGTTAGAACTAAAGGAACCAGATACTGAACCAAAGGGGATAATGATTTTAAAGGAACCTCCCAAGAGAAAACTAATGTTAAGCCTGATTGAATGTTTACTAACCATCTTTTCTTCCTTATTAACGCTGACTGGCTTTTTCAAGCCAGAACTCACCCATGCAGCTGGCTACTTTCGTCAGCAAAATTTTTAAAATTACTTAATGTAAGTGCAGGCACGGTTATCTTGTGACCAATCAGCAAGGTGTTTTAACTTCCATGAAAGCTTCAGAGACCACTTAACAGGTTAACCCACCCTACTCAGAATGGCGCAAAAGACTTGCAGAGACTTGCCCAGAGACTTGCAGAGATGCGTCTCTCAGCTTGCTAAATATGTGTCTCCCCATTGATGGGGAACTGGTGCATAGTGCTTCAAGAGTCCCCTTTTGGGGTACATGCTTGCCAACTGGGAAGAATTTGACCTTGAGTCCCTCAAGAAAAAAGCTAATCATCTTTTGTAACACGGCCTGGTCCCAATATAAAGTGGGCAATGGAGAGGTTTGGCCAGTTAATGGTACCAGTCATTTTAATACTATCTTGCAGCTAGGCCTTTTTAGCCAATCCCAGGGAAATGGATGGAGGGTCCAATATATCCAAGCCTTTATGACTCTCACACGACTCTAAGCTATGTACTTTCTCTACACTACAAAAAATGTATCCAAATAAAAAGAAACATTCCAAAACTGGGTGAATTAATTTGTCAGTTCTTTGCTAACATTTGGGTGGCAACCCAGTTCTTGAGATATTAAAAACTACTGCCCTTGTCTGACAAATTAAGTCTTTACAGGGGCAGAGGTATGGCTCCAGAAGCAATTCAAGGTCGCCAAATCCTTTTACCTTCCCAACACCTCCCCAAGTCATCTCAAAAGACTTATTGGCTTTATGAAATCAAAGTCCTAGGACCTCTGAAATGCAAATACCTGAACTTCAGCAAGAACTCTTATCTGGGCCATTTTTTAAATTACAAATTTCTGGAAGGTGATTCTTATCAAAAGTGGAAAAACCTTAGCCATAAATCACTTTTAATTTACTTCAGCTATTCCTTTCTAAATTAGTGAATTTTAATTAAAGTTATTGTACATCTAGATATTTTGAAAGAACATGAAATATTAAAATGTTTATTCCTACACAAATCTGCTTTTGGCTTTTTATTGCAGTAAGTCTGTAAAATTGATTTGGAGCTGATGAATGTCTTGTGCTTTATTGGAGGTTGTTTCTTGAAAGTGAATGTGTTTACCAATAGAGGAACCTTGTTTCTAAAGGTCATGAAATGCACTCATAAACGTCAATCTAAGAAATGCCGGTTGTTTATATGGTTATCATTGGAAATTGAGGTTTCTAAGAGTTACAAGTTCAAATTAAGTTGGAAAGATATTTGCAGGATAAGGATTGAAACTGAATTATTCTAATGATTTTTATTTCTGAATGGGTAAAGGGTTTGTGAAAATTGTAGAAAGGTTTGTAGAAGTCTGTAAAGGTTACAGAAGTTTGTGAAAGTTTTAAATTTATGGAGAAAAACCCCAGTCAGGCTCCAGTCCTCCTTCCTTGACCTGATTTCTCGCTAGTGACATTATTTGACTCTGCGGGGACATGCAATTGTTTTCATTACACTCTCTCTTGCCCTTGGGGGTGTGGGGGAAATCTACCTGTCAGGTATGGAGTAAATTCATCATCAAAATGTGTCTCTTCAAGGCTGAGATAGAAGGTAAACCTGCCCTCTGGATACAGAGTCACCCGCCCACATGACTACCCTGAGGTGACACCTGAGTGACAGGGTCCAGTTAAGTCAGGACACAATCACCCCTGACATCCAAAGGGATCCCTTCTCTCTTGCTTGTTTAACTGGCATGGAGTTGAGTCCCCTGTCTGAACAGGGTAAATCTATTCCCAGAGCATCTGGCTAATGTCATGGTCATTGGTAAGGCCACCCTCAGGGCATCGGGTAAACAGGTCTACGAACACACTGTTATTTCTTTGCTGGCACGCAGTTAAGCCTCTGTCTGAGTGGGGTAAATCCATCCTCAAGGCATCTAATGCCCTGATCATTGGTAAGGCCACCCTCAGGACACAGGGTAAACATGTCCACAGGCTACTAATATCTGGAACATTTATTACGTCAATTTTGACAACCCCCTCCTGTCATGTCACATCTTATATCACTGGGGTTTCTAACTTTTCAGTGAGCCAAAACAGCCCTACCCAGGCTCATTTTTTTCCTATAAACATTTCTGAGAGCCAAAGCAGCCCGCCCAGGCTCTCTCCTGTTGCTTAAGCCCTTAGACTGGAGCTGAGACTTTATTTCCACAGCTCATTCACAGCCCTTGAAGCTTTCAGTGACAGTCTCAACAAGTCTTCCTGCTTGGTATTTAGGAATTTCACCCCATTTTCTAGCCTTATTAAAAGTCATCAAAAGCAAATGAGAAAAATCTTGTGTCCTCTCTACAACAATTAGTAATTAGGATCATGTGTATGGTCTTTATATGTTTAGTTTTCATGCTTATGGTCCCTGTGTGATCTGTTTTTGTCTGTGTATTTTGTGGTGATTTTTTCTGCCTCCGGATGGCATTACCAGGGTATGACATTTTATTGGTCTAAAGAGATTAAATACTTTTAAGCAGGACCCTATGGTTTGGCCAAAATATTTGATATTCAAGTCAGTTTAAGTTTGATTGATGTCTTTTAGAGTTACCAGCACAAAAGATGTGTTTGTTTTCCCTAGATTTACAAAGAGTTTATGATATAATCTTATGGTTATAGTCTGTTTGACAACCTTTCCAAAGTTTAAATTTTAAGAGACTTTTTAAATTGAGAAATGACATTAAGTTATTCCAGTGGGCCCTGGAATAATTCAAGAATTTATTCTCTCTCCTAAGTTTTTTTTAACTAATCAGGACTATTTGATATGCTTGAAAAATTACATGGGAAGCTTTGCCAAATAAAAACTAATAAGAATAATTATGTTCCATTTATATACATGTATTTTACTCAAGTGGATGTTTTAGAAGTTTCAGTCTGCTTTACGGAGGAACTTGCAAAAATTCAGAGCCAAGTTCAAACAGGAAACTCTCAGGGGTAACAGAGGTCCTGTCAGTGACACCGGGCAAGCCAAGAGTGGTGGTTCCATGGGGCTGACCAGCAGTGGTACTCCTTGTGCTTTTGGTCCACACATTGGGGAGTGTATGAACTGTTTCTAGTGCTCAATGCACACTTCCAATAAGCCATGTTCAATATTTTAAAAATCCTGCACATTTGTTCTTTATGTATTGAAATTATGTATTGAATCTAAAAATGTGAGCTTTATATTATTCTTTTATGTCATGTCATAATTATTATTTACCAAGAAATTGTTATCTTGGGATATTATATATCTTACAAAACAGCAAAGTTTTATCAGTTGTATTATAATCAGATTTATAACCATGTCATTTTAAGTTTTGTTATTTATAGACAGTCATTGTTTTACTCTGCATTTGCAAATGGGTTACACCTTTGAAAAGGTCTGTGAAAGGATTCTGACTGTAGTAAATTATAGGTTTCTAAGCAGGTCATATCTTTGAAGTAGATAAAAACTTATAAAATTCTAAGGAATAACTGAATTCATGAAAATAATCAGGACAAATAATCTGGACAAACAAAATTGGTTATATGGGACAAAATTGGTTACCTGTACTGACAAATAATCAGGACAAACAAAATTGGTTATATGGGACTAAATGAACTGAGAATAATTAATTATTCTTATGACTTTGTTGAAAATATTGCTGACTTTTTAAAAATCATTTTGTTTTCCAGATATAAGAAAACTTGTTTTATTATTTTTAAATGTTTGTATTGAGAGAGGAAGGGAGAGAGAACCATCGATGGGAAATATCGGTTGCCTCCTGCACGCCCCCTACTGGGGATCGAGCCCACAATCCAGGTATGTGCCCTGATCAGGAATCAAACTGGTGACCTCTTGGTGCATGGGTCACCCAACAACTGAGCCACACCAGCTTGGCAGGAAGCTTGTTTTAATTTCCCTAAAATATTTTGGTAAATTATATCCTCATCAGCAATACTGAACCATTTATATTTTTCTCCCTACCTAATCCCTCCAGAACTTGGCAACTCTCAATAAGTATTATTTTCATGACAGTATATTTATTTATACAAATCCAATAAGAATCTGTTCTCTTTATAACAGGACACATAAAACCAGTTTCCAATTTTGGTTCTATTAACCAAGGCTTTGATTGGAATGTCATAATCGAGAGAGATATGCCTGGACTCTGGGTATCACCCAGAAAGCTTTAAGGAATGAAAACTGATTTTAAAGCCAGTAAGAGCCCCTTAGAAAAATGGCCTGCTACCTTGTTTGTTCACATGGTTCATGGCAGTCTTTCCAGGTAAGGAACAAAGGTTGCTTTCCTGGGAGATGGCCAAGAGAGAACCTCAAGACATTTTGATGCCCTCAAGAACTTGAGGAATCCACTCAAACCCTTATAGACAAAGGCAGATGGCAACTGTGTAGCTTGGTTTCTGTGTCCTGAGGGGCAAATTAAAGCTCAATCTGAAGATTCCTTGTGAGATTCCAGCAAACCAGATTTAAAAGAACCTATATGATCAATTGCTATTCTTGTTGTGTTTATGCAAATAATCAGGCCAAATTAAAGCTGGACTTAATGCTGTCTCTTTAATGAAAATGACGGTAACTTTAAGGAGAAAAATTGTGTTTCAATGGAAATGACAATGCCCAATTGCAGATATTGGACTTTAGTAGAGTTGATTGTCTTCAAAGTTTAGTTTTGCTTTTACCTGTGAACTGAACTGGTTCCTGAATTATCCTAGTTGTTTTCAACCCTCCAAGCTAATGTTTTCTTTTCCTCCCATCCTTTGACTTGGAATTACTGAGAACTACTGATGCGATGTCAGCCATACAGAATTTACCTGAGCATCTAATATCACCATAGATAAACTACAGAGAATCTGTCAGATTGTCACTGCTTGCTTTCATTCCAGCAAAAGAAACTTTAAGCCTTCTCGACTGACAGTCTTACTCAGAAATTGGTTTATGGTTTGCTGTGATCATCATCCTTTGGTTTTTTTCCTTCTGTTTTCATAGGCATACTCCTCATTAAATACATGATTGCTTTTTTACACAATATAGGTCTCACTGTGTATGCCCATCTGCATCACCACCTCCTGAAGTGAGACTCAACTTAAGTGAACTGACTTATTTTTCAGAACTAAATAATTAAGTCAATGAAATATAAAACAGTCTACCAACTTCGCTTCTGGAATTATACAACAATTCTATAAACAAGACAATGCTTCAAGGATTCCACCCTATCCCTACTTTGAAAGAATCAGTTAACAGCCTCTCTATTCCCATTCCCTTTTCCCCCCTTAGATCAGACAGGGAGAGACTTCCATACCCTATACAGGCAGGGACCACAGCCCTTGTAAGAAGTAGTTACTGAATACAGACCATCCTCCTTCAACACCCCTAAGAGATTTTAGGGATAGAAGGAATGACACAGGCCAGACAAGCAGAATAGGGAAACAGAAAGATAAACAACAGTTTGCAGTGATCTAGCAAATCCTATCTTCCCTAAATCAGGGACACTAGAGAGTAAATGGTTTGCACTTCTCCCCAGAGGGTAAATAGCTTAAAATCACCCTACTCAGGGAGACAGCAGAAATCCAATTAGTGTCATTTGCCAGTCACACCCAAGGACAGATGAAGTTAAGAGAATGAATCTCATTTTGGTACATCCAAATAAAGCTAATGAATATTCTATTGAAATCCTTCCCTAATACCTCCCCTAAACACCAGCCTTTAAAACCCCTTAAAACAAAGGATCCCAGCACGCTCTCCTAGGAGGAGCAAGCCCGAGCTCCCCCCCCCCGCACCCCCCCCCCCCCATGCATCTCCTAAACCCTAAGGCTTGCTACCAGGACAGCAATGGGCAGGGGCAGTTCATCCTGGGCAAACCTCCAGCCTGTTCCCAAGGCCCCCTTTTCTCCGACTTAGTGAACCAAAGCAGACCAACCTAGGCTCAATTCCCCAGCCCTTCCTTGTTTCATTGTCCCCCAGCTTTAATAAACGTCCTCTAAAATTCACCTGGATTTGTGTTATAAAATTTTTCCTGCACAAAATCAAGAATCCACACACTACCGCCTGGTCCTAGGAAGACCAGTTCAGGGCCAGGTCCCCTTTCCGGTAACAAAACCAAAGTCATAAGGTAGAAGTTTCAGGAAGGCAATTTTTGGTTTATAAAAAGAAAAACCATCTGAAAGTATAACTTCCCCAAAAAGGTACTGGGTTGTCTAGAAAAGTGGTAAATTCATAGTCACTAGAGGTTTTAAAGACTAGGAACACTAAAAAGATTCCTACATTTGGATGATGTCAGAATAGACAATACCTATAGTCCAAGTCAATTCTAAGATTCTATGGTAACAGTGAAATGCTCGGGTTTTTTACTCCATCCTGTTCAAGCCTGTGTTGTTCCATGGCCTTTAGACTAATAGCTTCTGCTCTGTCTTGCATATAGACATGTTAATCATTAGAGAAATTCTGCTTGTGGCTTGAGTTTTCCAAAAACAGCCCCTCCCATTTTTTACTTCCTGACCTAAAAAAAGCCTGCTCTGTACTTTCTCAAGATGGAGTTGAGGATTAGGTCCCTCATCTCAAATGGCACCCTCACAATCAATAAACCTTTCCTTACTCCAAACTCTGATGTTTTGAGTTTTGGTCTTCTGAAGCATCAGGCTCACAGACTTTGGACCACTATGATACTTAAATTCATAAAATATTTTTTTAAATATGTTTTTTATTGCTTTTTTTTTTTTTTTTGAGGGGGGAAGGGAATAGGAGAGAAACATTGATGTGAGAGAGAAACACTGATCAGTTGCCTCCCGCACGCACCTGGACAGGGATGGAACCTGTAGCCTGGGCATGTGCCCTGACCAGGAATCAAATCTGCCCCCTTCTGGAGCACGGGATGACGCTCCAACCAACTGAGCCACACTGGCCAGGGCTCCTCGAGGTTCTGATTACTATGTTCGTTGGTCTCTAGAGTACTATAAAAAATACCACAGTGGTTTCATCATAAAGTTCAGCTATACAGTCTGTCAAAACAAAGCTTTCAAGGCAAAATAAGAATGTAAATAAGATAATTTACTGGAAAGGATAAATTCACAATACTAATCAAAGCAAAAAATAAGCTGTTCCCCTAAACTCAACGGTCTTCAACCCAGTGCAATGTTTGATACTTTCCAGAGGGTACATAGGTCTGAACAGTTTTAAGGAAATAAATTTTCCAGATCTCCAATTTCCTTTGGTCTTCTTTTCTAAAACTGATGTGCCCAGGCATCATTCATTCTCTTTTTCTACCTTCTCTTTCACAATAGTTCTTCTATGTTATGGAAGAAAGTTGTAGTTCTTACTCATCTTGAACACTTAATAGGGTACTTTGCTTCAAGGAACCACCAAGGCACCAAATGGATAACTGGGAGAGATGAGGAAGAGTCTCATGTGAGGAAAAGAAGAAATACTAAACAAACTCATGGCAAGACTCCTTGCCTAATCAGTCAATCAATCAATCAATGTTAGATTTAGACTTTGAAAATGAAAGTAATTGTCCAGTGATCGTTCAGTGCAGGTGTTGCCATGTTTGTTAGAATTGAAAAAGACTGTTTCTGACAAGAAAACATCCCCAATTTGGCTGGTGTGGCAATAAGGCCTAAAAAGCTTTATAGCATTATTTCCCATTAAGGGTAAAGGTTTTCGGCAATGTATTCTTTAAAAACATACACAACATATAATACTCCAGAAATTACATCTTATGCAACTTTTTAAACTTAAAAAATTTTAGGGGTCAGTTCTGAAATATATAAGGAACTACAAGGTTTCTCAAATTTTAGAGGGTACATGCACAAAAAAGTTGAAAGATTAATTAACTTGCTAACACGAAACAGCAGTGCTACAGAACTAAATAGAATAGCAACCAAATATCATCAGCTCTTTAAAAAGAATCAATTTGGAGTAGCTAGAGGAAAAAAATGGGGACCAACCCTTCAATTTCAGTGCAAAAAAATTCTTTTATCAACACCTAATTCCTTGCTCCAAGTATTCAACAGGTATCTCTAAATCAGAGTTAAATTTCCAGATCAACCTAATACTTTGTCTTGCAAACAGTTGCCAAGTGAACCTATATCCCCAACTTACTCTCAAATACGTACTAGTGAAGAACTTAAATTACAGTATTTGGAAGTTATTTATTTTTATCTTCACCTGAGGATATTTTTTACTGATTTTTAGAGAGGAAGGGAAGGGGGGAGAGAAAAAAAACACATCGATCCACTGCCTCCCATACACATGCTGACTAGGGATCGAACCCACAACCTAGGTATGTGCCTTGACTGGGAATTGAATCTGCAACCTTTTAGTGTCCAGGAGGACGCTCCAACCAACTGAGCCACCCAGCCAGGGCAGCATCAGGCTTTTTAATAAGATGCTTACCAGACTGAAACTACTCAACAGTCTGACATGAAACATGGGAGGTATAAATTTTTTCTGGTACAGAATCACACTAACTTATAGTACTCTCTCAAAATTTTATGAGGAAATAAACATTTTAGAAAGCTTAATATCAAGAAAACATATATCTTTTCATTCTAGATTATAAGGAGGAAGCTGTAATTACCAGCTCATACATCCTTTTTAAAGATTACCACAGCTTCTCCTATGTTGACAAAATAACAAACTGAGGCAGCATATTTGAATAAAAAAAGAAACACTTGAGTTATATATTAGTTGAATTCTATAAAAACCCAGCAATTAGGGAGAAACAGTAAGAAGATTTTACAGTTACATCCTTTGGCAATATTTCACCTATTCAAACCAAAGAGAAATATACTGTAAAAGAAGTTTCTACAAACATTAGTTTATTTCCAACTGAAAATATTAGAACTGACATGCTGCTTTATGAAAATAACAGAAAACAGAATATAACAGAATTGTAAAATAATCAAAGATATTAGAACTGACGTGCTGCTTTATGATAATAACAGAAAATTGCTCACATTAAAGGAAAGGAAAATTTTCTGAACAAATCAAGTCTAAGTTGGTATTTTTTTTTAATATATCTTTATTGATTTCAGAGAGCGAAAAGAAGAGGGAGACAGAGAGAGATAGAAACATCAATAATAACAGAGTCATTGATCGGGTGCCTAGCCTGCAGCCCGGGCATGTGCCCTGACTGGAAATCGAACCCCAATCTCCTGGATCCTAGGTCAACGCTCAACCACTGAGCACACCCGGCCAGGCTAAGTTGGAATTTTTAATCTTACCACCTTCAAAATATATTGCACATAAAGCCTTATCACCTAATAAACAGGTGGCTTCTGTTGAATGTTAGATATGTTGGATTAGTCAAGCAGCACTTGGCATTCATTCTTTCCCACCACTCCCTATACATGCCTTCCTGTACTTCAGGAGCAGGAAACTAAAACAAAACCAAAAAAAACTACATTTCTCAGAATTTTTCTTATAGTTAGCATTTGGAATGTAAAGCAGGTTCCACCAGTAAGAAGGCCTCTTATGAGATTTGGAAAGCAAAAGTAAGCTGGAAGCTCTTTCTACTGCTGATTTAAGTGGTAATCTATGGTCAGAAGCTGTTACAGCAGCCAAACTCTAGTCACCAGATTTAAGTTAAGGGTATTTAGAAGCAGTCAGGGCACCAGATTCAGTATTCCAATGACTGTTGACCAGTTTCAGCTTCCTGCCCTCTCAACTATGGTCTTAATGTTCTTAAATATATTAGTCAAATGATAAGTCATCTGACTCTGGCTCTTTCAAACCATCCAATGACTTTTATAAGTGCCAAATTCCCTGTGTAAAATATCTTTCTACCTGAAAATCCTAGAGAAGTTTTTTTCTTATCATGAACTGACAGAATCAGTATTGTTCATTAAGTTTAAAATATGCATTACTATACTTATCCTCCCCACTTCAGAAGTCAAATACATAAGAATTACTGTTATTCTATACCTTAATTATGATTTGAAAATTTGAGGTCAATATAAAGAAGTAAAAGTTCTCTCAGCTGTAGTCTGATTTTATTTATAATATGATAATATTAGGTCAACATAAAACAGTAATACTCCTAACACTGAATGAGCTTGCTTTTGTTGGCTTAATAACATTTTATGTCAGTAACATACTATAGCTATAGCTATGGTCATTAAAAAAAAAAAAAACTAACTCTACTCTGATTATAAAAGAAATATATGCTTGTTGTGCAAAATATGGAATATAAAAATGTTATTAAAATTTGATACCATCCGTTAACTACAAACACCGACTGTACACATACCGATTGTACACATACATAAATAATGATTATACACATACTACTTTGTGCTCTTACTTTAGTACTCTGATAATCTTTCCCCTGGAAACATTCCATAACAAATTACTAATCGGTGGTACATGCTGAAGCACCTAATTTAACCATTCCTCTTTACTAAAAATTTAAGTAATTTTCTACTGTTCTTGAATGCAAATAATCCCCACTGAACGTTTTTGGGTAGAAAACTTTTTTTAAGGATAAACAAAACATGGTGCATTCACACAACCAAATATTATTCAGCTATTAAAAGGTATGAGTACTAATACATGCTGCAACTTGGATGAACCCTGAAAAACATGCTAAGTGAAAAAAGCCGGTTACAAAAGGCCACATATTTCCTGTACAGCTGATGGAAATGTAAAATGGTATAGTAGCCACTTTGGAAGACAGTATAACAGTTCCACTTCTAGGTATATACCTAAGATAAATTAAAACATGCATGCACATTATATTGTACATGAATGTTCAAAACAGTACTATTCTTATTAGCCAAAATGTGAAAACAAACCAAATATCCATTAACTGATGAATGGGTAAATAAAATGTGGTATATTCATGCAATTGAATAACATTCAGCCACAACAGAGAATGAAGTACTGATACCTGCTACAACAAAGACGAACCTTGAAACACCATGCTAAGTGAAAAAAGCCGCTGACAAAAGGCTACATATTATATGACCCCATTTACATAAAATGTCCAAAAGAGGTAAACTCAGACCAAAAATACATTAGTGATTGCCAGGTGCTGGGGTAGGGGATATGGAATGACTGCAAATTTATTTTGGGGGTGATGAAAACATTCTAAAATTAGATAACGGTGATTGTTCCACAAGTGACTTACATGCAATGGAACCTCGGCTCTCAAACTTAATCTGTTCCAGAAGGCTGTTCAAGAAGTGATTTGTTCGAAAACTGAATCATTTTTTCCCATTAGAAATAATGTAAATTGAATTAATTTGTTACAGGCCCCCAAATGATTCCACGTTTTAACCTTTCTTATATACAGTGCATGTCTAATGTACAGTGTAATCTATAAACAAACACTTTTCTTAAATTTATAGAACCACCCCCTACTACAGCCTTAAAAGAATCTCTTTCAGCAATTGTTCCAGGGGTTTCTTCCAGGGAAGTCGGTATGCTACACCTTTGCTTTTTCACATATCAGTGCCTCCCTGCTGTCACCAACTAACTGCTTTTACTTTATCCAAATCAACAACAGTTTTTCCCTCTCTTCAATTACCTGTGATCATTGTTTTTTCCACACTCTTAACATTTAGCACTCCTGATGGCCTCTTTATGTTTTAAAATTGTGTTAATCATCCATTTTGTCAGCAACAAAGGCAAAAAACACACAAAATTATTCAGCACAATTTCCTGAGATATACTGACTCACATTCTCTCCTTTGTTTGGGGCCTGAGACACGCTTTTTGTCATGCTGATGTATCAGCAGGAAAGGGTTGTCAGGTTGAGAACAGAAGTTCTGTTCAACAACCTAGACATTTTTTCTGTGAACACCTTGGTTGAGAACAAATTGTTCAAGATGGGAGATGTTCGAGAATCGAGGTTTCACTGTACTTTAAAAAGGTGGATTACAATATGTGAATGATGATTTTGACACCAATTCCAATGTGTGTCCCACAAAACACTAAGCCATTCTCTGATACTAGCTTGGTGTCCTACAATTCAACTCAATTCTGACACCATCTACTTAAAGATAGCATGAGATTCGACAGGTTAAGGGCCCAGTCCTAATAAGACTACCTCACTGCCCTTCAGAGGTCAATCATAAATCCTGGTTGTGACCTGTGCTTCTTGAGATTCCATTAGCCCCTCTCCTCAAGTTGGATTAATTTGCTAGAGCAGGTAAGATAAGCAACATTTTACTTACTGGATTATTGGTTCATTATAAAATGATATAACTCAGGGGCGGCTAGGTTGAAGAGATGCATAGGACAAGAAATGGGGAAAGAGACACGTAGGTTCCATAATTGCCCAGCATCTCCACAAATTCACCAACCCGGAAGCTCTCCAAAACCCGTCCTTTTGGGGTTTTATGGTGGCTTCATTACAATGACATGATTGATTAAAGCACTGGCCACTGGCAAGTCAACTTACAGCCCTTCTCTCCTCTAGAGGTGAGAGGGGTGAGACTCAAAAGTTGAAACCATCTAGTCACAAGGTAGGTTCCAGGGCAACCAGCCCCCATCCACAGGTGCTTTCCAAAAATCACATTACTAACATAACAAGATACCTTTTAAAGAAAAAAACTCTCATCATTTAGGAAATTCCAATGGTTTTAAGGAGCTCTGTGCCAGAAATGGGGGTGAAGACCAAATATGTATTTCTTATTATAAATCACAGTATCACATGAATTATCTCAATAAAGCTGTCATTAAAAAATAACCTCCTCCCCCAAAAAAGGGGGGGAGGGAAGGAAATTTGTTACTTCCTCAGGATACAGGTATACTCAAGGCAGAAATACTACTCACTACTCTTCAAACTGCTTCTCAAAAGGGTTCTTACATATTTATACTCCATCCAGCAATTTATTTAGTACCTGTGTCACAGTACTCAGGTGAATTAACACCATTTACTAAATCTTAAATCTGATAAATAACAATCATTAACAAGCTTCTCTTAAGTTGAACATTTTCCCCATATTTTAGACATATTTTTCTTCAGTCAGTTCTTAGCCTTTAAAACAGACATCTTTATACATACAATTGTTATACTATATACAAGTGCTTAATTTCTTAGGAAACAGAAACTAGTTACTTTGTTACCATTCTGGTCAGCAATAATTAACTCATCCTAACTCAGCTCTACTTCAGCTTTAAAACTTTCCATGAAATCAAAATACTGTATTAAACAGTCACAAGAACCACTCTCCTCAGACAAGCAGAGTAAAGGATACTACAAATATGAGTACAACTGGGTTACAAATATTTCCAGTTTCCTGACTGCAATTCACTTTCAAGTGAAATGCCCAAGTGAGTCCTGAGATATTTTAAAATATAGAGTACAAAGAAAATGAGACACTTATTAACACTTTCTACACACCAAGTGCTTCGTGTATACCTCATTTATTCCTAACAAGCCTATTTACCCTCACTTAATGGAAAAAGAAAATAAAAATCACCAAGAGTAAGAGCTTGCCATGCAGCAAATATGTGGCCAAATTAGGGATCAAACTGAGGTGTGCCTGATTCCAAAGTCCATATTCTTTCTGCCACTTCCCAAGCTCACTGACTCTAAAAAAAATAAAAAAATCAGAGAATACTTTGAATACTAGTTCTTCCATTTACTGTGTAACTTATTTCTAAGCTGCTCTGGTGTGTATGTACCATTTAAAAAAACAAGGCCATTATTCACAAAAGAAAGGTAAAAATGGGAGGCTTTTTTAAAAAATGCAATAACAGATTTTTTTAATAAAATTTTTAATAGCAAAGTTTTAAAACAGCAAAATGTATGAAATAATCCTAAATGCTTTTCTTGAACTTATATCAAGATTTACTTTACCTATAAACATGTGAGAAATCACTAGGTGAGAAACATTTTTTTAGGGGCTTCAGTCTCCATTTTAGACAACTGTATCATTTCTCAGTAGAAAAGGCCACATCAACTACATTGCTTTGTATTCTTCTTTACCACATAAAAAATGTGTTCAGTTATATATGCACCATCCAGGAAGTAGCAAAGAGGAGTAAGAGAAATGGCTAATTTAGCTACTTAAGAGATAACAACTGCAGAGGCCTGAGTGCAAGCAGTAATACAACAAAGCAAAAGACAAGGTCAAAAACAAAACAAAACAAGAAATCAGCAGTCTACTCTACTCTAGGTAATGGATTCCACTGTGGTAAAAGTCATATAAATTACACAACTCTTAAAGGACCCTTGATTAGCTTTAAAAACTGCTACTTTAAGACCCAAACAACCACTTGACAAGGTTGGGACTGATTTCCAAAGGATGCACTACACCAATATATAGTGGCGATTCTTCCACAAGAATTTTCACATTCGTGAAACAAAAACTAACTCAAACATTAATACAAGAATTCTTGTACTAAAATTTTCTTTTTCCAAGAACGCCCTCACTCCTCATTGGGACATATAAAAAGGGTAGCAGCATCTAATAAAAGTGTCATAATCTGAGATGAAGGCCTTCAATAAAACACATTTTTCTTCTAAAATTATTTTAACATTAAGGCATCAGTAGGACTTGGGGCAGATCAAAAAGTACAAACTTATCTACAGTCCCACAGTTTACCCTGCAGCTATTATTAAAATAATTCTACTGTACACAGAACCATGTACTGTTTTCCTTAGCTGGTATACTACAATCAGGCTATTGTGTAATGGTAAGAGCTCTCTTAAGAAAAAATTACTGAATTCTTGTCTCGAGGTAACTTACCACATTCTACTCTCCATAAACACCACTGCTTTTAATCACAATTTTTACTTTCAGCTTTACCCTCTGTCAAAAAACATGTTCACTTTCCAATAAGATCCTTTCAAACTGAATAAAAAGTAATGCTCTTATGATGATATTTGCTAAAGTGAGATGATATAGAGCTTTATGTGTACTAAGTTCTTACTTTGGTGAAAAAACATTTATTCATTGATTTGTCTGGAAGGACATTCATCAAAAGATTACCAGTGGTTATCTTAGGGTGGTAGGATTATGGATGTTTTTTCTTTAGCATGTATGTATTTTCTAATTTTCTACATTAAACACAAGCTGTATTTTTAGTGCTTGTGAATAAGAGACAGAATAATTTGAGTTAAAGTATAAGAAATCTGGGTGCTATACTTTAATTCTATTATCAATTCAAATCCACTAACTCAGAAATAACAAATGCAAATGTTGCTCAAAATATGTCAGTGAAATCGCCTGAGTCAACAAAGTTCAATTTTTAAACAATTTCCTCAAATAGGAAAATGGTACCTATAAGAAAGAAGTAACTTCATGTGTCTATAGAATGTGAGGGGTTGGGGGGGTGGGAAATGGCTTAGAAAGTCCAGGTAATCATAGGAAAGACAATAGGGAAAACTACTGAAAAGTTGAGAAACACGACAAAATTAGGTCACTGACTTAGAGACACTGATTAATAGAATATATCACAGAGTAGCAGAAAGCAAATGATCAGAGTAGGTAAACACTTTGAGGATAATAATGGGCAAAAGAAAAGAAGTCAGAAAAAAACCCAAAACACTGAACTCAGGTGTATTTATGTAGAACATTCTGAAAAGAAAATAAAAAAGTTATCTAATAACATGACTAAAATTGAATCAGCTTTCTTCACTAGAAAAGGGACACCTTTCAATAAGTTTAGCACTCAGTAGCAAAATCAAGAACACCCTTGCCCTGGCTGGGTGGCTTAGTTCATTGGAGCATCGGCCCATACACCAAAAGTTTGTAGGTTCAGTTCCTGATCAGCGCACATACTTGGTTTTGGGTTCGATCCCCATTCATGGTACGTATGGGAGGCACCTGACTGATGTTTCCCTCTCAAATCAATGTTTCTCTCTCTCAAATCAATAAAAACATATTCTCCGGTGAGGATTTTTTAAAAAAAAGAACACCCTCAGAGGCATCTCAAGGTCTTCTGTGCATGCTTTGGAATGAACTAAACAATTAGGTATACCGTTTTAAACAATTAATATACAAACACATAAAGAGCTGATTTTTACACATTAAATGAATCTAGAAGTAATCACGAGATATGAACGCAACTTTAAAAAAAAATAAGGTAAAGCGCTGAGTTAATCTCACCAACTCCCACGAAGAAATTATCATTAAACCAAAATAAGTAACTTTACTAGGCTAAACCATGAGAAATTGCAAATATTCATGCAATTTTTCCTATAAAAACAATAATTTCATATGATCCCACCCAGGGGTCTGTTGATAAATATTTAACAGCCACCTCTCTGGAATAAAGGCCCTGATTTGTAGCTTTTGCTGATTTCCATGTTGTAAATAGTTCCACCATAGCCAGTTTCAACAGGTCAACACGGTGTCACTGAACACAGTGTCAGAGAGATGTACACACTCTCTCCAGCTCCAACACCACTTGTTCCACCCACTACTCTGATCTAAGGATGACAGCACTTTGGCAATTTTCTCCACCTTTTTCCAAAATAGGCTTTTGTCTGAATAATCCAGTTTCCTACTTTCTTGGATTAGAAGGAATATACTTTTGACATTTTAATATATCAGGACACTGAAATTCATTCACAAGAAAGACTAGATGAGATTGGTACCTTGTTTCATTCATTCAACACTTTTTTCACACCTCCTTGGTGCCAGATATTGTTCTGGGCATTGTGGACAGCAAGGAACAAGACAAAGGAGCTTCAGATCACATAAAGCTTATAATCTATTTGGGGACACAATAAAAAATTAAAAACACATAATTTCAAGGACTGACAAATGCTATAAAGGTGATGGGGGCTATTTTAAACTGAGTGGTTAAGAAATTAGGTAATATTTAAGCTGAAACCTTAAAGATAAGGAGCCAATCTTGCAAAGACCTGGGGGAACGAAAACAACTTGTGTAAATCCCTAATGCAAGAACAAGCATGGTGTGTTTGAGAAACTGAACAGCTAATGTGGCTAGGAGTGGTGAGCAAAGGTGAGATATTCCTAGAGGTTGTCAGGGCCACATCATACAAAGGTGTGAGTTTGTATCTTCTGTGTGAGTATAATTTGTATTTTATTCTGAGTGGATTGAGAAGAATAGTTGATGAATGTGTTTAATGAATGCATTTTTTTTAATCCTCACCTGAAAATATGTTTACTGATTTTAGAAAGAGGGAGAGGAGGAGGGAGGAAGGGGAGAGAGAAAGGGGGGGAGGAGGGAGGGAGGGAAGGAGGCAGGGAAGAAGGGAGGAAGGGGGAGGGAGAGAGAGAGAAACATCCATAGGCTGCAGTTCCCTCCAGTATGCACCCGACTGGGGATCAAACCACAACCTAGGTATAAGCCCTGACAGGGAATAGAACCCGAAACCTTTTGGTATACAAGACGCTCCAACCAACTGAGCCACTGGGCCAGGGATGAATGCATACTTTAATGCATTATTTTAATGACCCCTTATGAGACTTAGGTCATGGTCTATTAACTGAATTCATTTTCTCAATATGATCATTTGGTTGCTTCGCAATCTAACTAGAACATTATGAAGTTAAAGCAATATAGTATGGTAGGCCTCAAACTACGGATACAGCTGAAATAAACTTAGTGGTAGGACTGCACATCAGCTCAGAAGAAGTAAGGATCTTATTAATCAAAGATGGGTATTTCAAATGTGAAATGCTAATATGAATTCAGTTAGGTCAAATTCTAATGAAGATGACCTAATTAGCCTATAAAATAGATTAATTCAAAATCATGGGTAAACATTTGTAATGTGTCATCCAAAATGACTTCACATGGTGTAAATAACTTTTAAAAAATTAATAGTCATGTTTTAATATGAAAATTTTATAATTTTAATTTTATACTTTAATGTGAAAGAAAATATAATATTAAGTCTGATTTATAAATATTACTGCTTAGGAGTTAAAATAAAACAGCAAGCATATGCAACTTTAAATTATATTTGCATACCAAAAACTGTAAAGGTATATATAAACACATATATGTCCTCACCTCTTAACGGCCATGAAAATTAAGCCCACATTATGGCCATATGAAAGTCCATAAGACAAGTCAACCAAGACATAAATTACTGCATATTTCACAAAAATAGGGAAATGTTTAAACTGGTTCATGGAGAATAATTTATGCTTACACATAAACAATTATCTATTCATTCAGGAACTTCTACTAAGCCACCTGTTTCAACAATTTATTTAAAGGATTTTTTTTTTAATCAACCAACAGGAAATGAAAGGAAAAAACGTTTAAAAAAATCTTGTCTCAGCAAAATGAAACACTGAAAGTTTACATATCATTAATTTCCCTTGCACTCTCATTTCCCACCTAAAAATCAGTTAAATTGCTGTTTTTAAAAAGCACTTAAATACATTCAAGCATTTTTCACATAAAAGCACAAATATTTATATGCATATAAGATTACTCTCCATAGAGTTGTGTACATTAATGTAGCTAGCTGCTGGCTTACCACAGAAATACAATAAATGCCACCCATTTTTTAGGGGGCAGTACAGAGAGGACAAGGCATACTAATGAATTTTTGTACACTGAACATTCCTCCTTAAAAATGATGAGACTTCTCTTTGAGCTTTCAACCAAAAATTAGAAATGCTAGAATATAGTCAGGTAAATTACTTACTCAGTAACAGTAACTGCTTTTCTTTAACAAAAGTTTAGCCACAGAAAAGCAACTAAGTTCTGGCTCCCAATCTCACTGGAGCCCATATCCCTGGATAAAAGAAAGGTATAAAATAGTCCAACTTCAAGTGTCTAAGTCCATATAAATCAGCAACTTTCAGAATTCAAGAAACATAGCCTAAAAGAAATACAGGGCAAGCCAAAAATAGTTTTTTTTCTGAAATGTCATCACTCTACTTACAAATCAGGCTTTCTTTTTCTTTATTCCATTTACCTTACTCGCCTGTCTTTGTTCCTTTCCTACCTCCTTCGACCCTTACCATTTTCCTGTGTATTTTCACTTTCCATACACAAAAACTAAGTTGAAACATACGTTATCCTCTTGTATCTAAATTTGATTTTACTTAATTCTTATGGGACTGCATGGTTTTAGGTAAAGTATTTTTAATTACAGAAGCACACACATAAGCTGGTACCAAAGACATGAATAACGAGATAAGCAGTCACTCATCCAGCAGATGTGAGCGCCCACCATGTGCCAGCCACTCATGAATACCAGGGAGTCTGCAGTGAATAAAACAAAGTTCTTACCCTGAGGACATGAACACAAGACTGTGTTTGGCAGGTTCGAGAAACTTCAAGGAGACCTATACGCCTGGCGCAGAGAAAGCCAAGGAGGACTCTGTAGGGCATGTAGCGAGCGAAGCAGTAAAGGCAGATGGCAGAGGGCCTGTACACACTGTTGTATCCTGGCTTTTACTCTAAATGACATACAGAAAGCCACTGAAGGGTTTTGAACATAAAAATAAAATAATCAATTCAAAAGGATCGTCCTGGTTGCTGTGAGAAGAGGAAAGGGCGAAGCAGCAGGGAAACTAGAAAAGAGACTACTAAAATAACACAGGCAAGGGAAGAGGGCTGCTCAGAGAGGGCGGCAGCACTTAAAGATAGCAAGTTGTGGTTACATTTATCCTCAAGGTAGATTTTAAGGTAGATAAAGGACATACTTTCATGCTACATTATTTTGAGTTAGATATGCAGTATGAGAAAGAAGAGTCAAGAATATCTAGGAGGCTTCAGCCGAAGTGTAAGATGCAGCTGACATTTAATAAGATGCGGAAGACGGGAAAAGGAACAATCATTGGGATGGGGGAGGGAGGAAGGAGGATGAGTTCAGTTTGAGAGGTTAAATTTGGGGTGTCTAATTGGAAATGTTGACTAGGCAGTTGGGTATACAAGTCTGAAGGTAGGAAAGAGATCCAGACTAAAAATAACATTTTCAGTTTGAAAATATATGATAATTCCAGCTAGAAAATAGACAGATGAGTTCACAAGAGACTACATATAAATAGGGAAGACTAGAGAAGAGCTAAGCATGAAGCTCTGGGACACAGCCTTGTGTTTTAGGAGTTGGAGCAACGAAAAGGAACCAGCAAAAGAAACTGAAAATAAGCAATAGTGTCTCAGAAGCAAAGGGAAGAAAGTTTTCAAGGAAGATAAATTATCAACCCTGTCAAATGGTGCTGCTGCTGCTACTTCCAGTGAGATTAGGATTGAGAACAGAATAGGGAATTTATCACCAAGGAGGTCACTAGTAACCTCAACAAGAGCAATTACAGAACAGAAAAAAACTGACTGCAGGGGATCCAGAGAGATTGGGAGTACTGGTGACTCCCAATAACTCTTGGAGGGCGGCAGCTGAAAATGTGGTGTTGGGGAGAGGTTTTTGCTGTCGTTTTCTAAGATGGGCAGTATTTCAGCATATCTATATGCAGATAGGAGAAACGGGAAACACTGATGCTTCAGTGCACTGGCAGGCAGGCGAATGGGATGGAGACTGAAACAATGCAAAGTCCTTGACAGGAGAAAGGGTAAAAGCAGAGGTAACAGTCACAGCACAATAGGAAATGCAGAGTATGGGCGCAGATGCGAGGAGACATGCAAAGTTTTTCTTCTGATCGCTTTCATTTTAATACACAGGAAACAAGGTCATCAACTGAAAACGAAGAGGAGAAAAGAGGTGCTAGAGGCTTGAGGAGGTATAAAGCAATCATTCAGGGGAGTGGGGGAGTGGCTGTGGGCAGCAGGAAGGGCTCACCTGAGGTCAGTGTCATGAATTTAAAAGAGGAACAGGTCAGCATGGATGTTTTTAACTCAAGACAAACTCAACTACCAGGTTCAGGCCGGACTATATGGTGTACTGGAGTTTGCCAGGTGAGTACAACGAAAGGAAAAGTGCTACCAGGGAACTGAGGGTGTATAAATGGGAGAAATCTTTTTTTTTCTTTTTTTAAATATATCTTTATTGATTTCAGAGAGGGGAAAGGAGAGGGAGAGAGAGAGATAGAAACATCAATGATGAGTCATTGATGGAGCCCACAACCCGGGCATGTGCCCTGACCGGGAATCGAACCCCGATCGCCTGGATCCTAGGTCAACGCTCAACCACTGAGCCATGCCTGGCCAGGCTAAATGGGAGAGATCTTAATAGTTGACCATGGGACAGTAAAAAGGTGGTAGCAGCAATGGATTGTAGATCCCAGGCACGGAAGTACTGTTCAGTGGGGTACTTGACAAAATGAGCTGGAAAACTGGATGATGAAGCCCAGGTGAAATGCTTGAAACTGCATCGTATGAAATAACCTTAAAGTACAGGCAGGTCTTGTTAAAATGCTATACAACCGCAAGTCTAAAGCAAAACTTCCTGAGCAAAGTGAGTCTGCAGAGTAGGGAGAGTGGAAGGCTAAGGGACTGGAGCACAAGAATGACATCCCAGGAGGCTCCCAGACACAGCGCCCTCAAGAAAACCACTTCCAGCACTCCTGGAGAGAGTCAGCTCTGAACAACCTGACCAACTAGAGGCACCAATGACAGACCATGACAGCATGAGCCCATGAAAACCATACTTTTTTCCCCAACCTCCTTTCCCCATGAGCTGGACCCTGGACAGGTAAGGATGGCATACTGAAGAGGAGCTGGCAAAGTAAAAAGAGAAGCGTACTAGGACTCTTCCTCCAAAGCAGGCTTCCAGGTCTGAATCCGTTCTGAACTAGAGAAAAAAAGTTCTAAATTGTGTAAGAGTTTGAACACTGATTATTATACTGAACTGTACATTCTAATGACTAAAATAAGACTATTATTGACAAGTGAGCAGAACACTTTTTATTACCTAAAAGTAAGTAGAAAAGCTATCAAATCTTTCTAAGAGCAAGAGAGGCAAGGAAAGACTTATTCTACAGGGAAGGTTCCAAGGTACGATGAGAGAAAGTCATTTTCTGTTTAAACTTGTATCAAGTCCCATCCACTGAACATACCAGTTCCACAGATATCCATGGGTTCCCACTACATATCAGGTGCAAAATATATACAATGCCGAATATATGAAAATTTAATTTTTGCTTTATTAAACAAAAATTGAAAATAGATTAAGTCAAATGAAACAAAAGGATTTTGTTTTAGAAGGTGCTTACAAAAATTCAATCATAAAGATTTAATAAGAAACCTTAGCATGAATTTCTAAGTGAGTAAGCTAAAAATGGAAATATCAGTGCTCATCATTTAGTCATATTCAAAGACACCTAAATTTAACATGGAGTTACCTAATGCTTTCTAGGAAAAAGAGGGAGTTTGTTTTACCATAATCCATTTTGACCAAAATACACTTACAAGTATTTCAGAATGTCAGGATAAAGACAATTTATTACCAAGTCTTTGGCTTTCAGTTCAGAAACTCCCTTTGGATGGGGCCCCAGAGCAGTTTCAGCTAAATCCTTCTGTTCATTATTTGCTAGTTTTATAGAAAGGTTCAAGTATACTTAAGCTTTGAACTGAGGAAGCAGGATACATAAAGTTAATTATTAATAAGCTAAATTCCAAGTTTTTCCAGGTAGAAGGAAGACAAATCAGAATAAATGTCCTCACCTCACTAGTATAAGTATTAAGGAAAAGCACGTTTCACTCAGTTGCTCTCAAGAATGCACAGGGAACCCATAATGCCCCCCTCGGAAACAGATCTGACATTCAATAAAATGTTGAAATATTTCTTTCATGAGAACTGAGATTAAGAACACTGTAACAGATCAAAATCAATATGTATTTGTAATTGTGAGAAAAATCTTATAAAGCTTTAACAATGTATCTCAGACTCATCCTAAAGCAGATGAGAAACTGAAACAAACACTTTCATGATAAAAACGACAAGTGGGACCTAAAAGCACAATAGCAGCCTATTCTGGAGAATAAATGTAAGAAATTACTTATAAGGCACTTTGGAAATGTTGCATACCAATGCTAACTGATATTCTCTCACAATCTAAACAGGCAAATACGGACACAGATGCAATGTGCCATGTCAGTGTCATTCTTAATCACTTTAATAATTACACCTGATTAAAGACACACTTTCTAGGTTATTCTAAAAGATCTTACCAAAACAAAAACAATAAACAAAACAAAACAAACCTCTCTCCCAAATACACACACACCCTGATGAAGAAAGAACCAACATTTCAAATATTCAAACAATTATAAAATAGAGGGATCCTGGAATTTATTTAGCCTCAACATATTATGAACTAATCCAAGGTAGGAATACTTTAAAGACACTTTTAGTGTTTTTTTAAGATACAAAAAATTAGTCATCATGGGTTCCAATTTCTTGGAAAAATTCTTTTAACATGTGCCAATGCTGCTGTCAAGAATTCTGATGACGTTCTTATCCAAATGAAACATGCCAAGCATTTTTTTATTCAACATATCACAGCTTCCTTACCTTGTTCTTCACCATCACTATGGTCATTTACTGTTAGACTTCTCATCAACACCAGACTATCGGGCATTTACTGTTGAAAATGTACATTTCAAGAAAAGCTATCACAACTCTCCACCACTAAAATGTGAGGGATTACTTCCCTTATTATTCTTCCTAGGAACCACCACGTAAAGCTAACAGCCGGTAAGTCTGAAGATCCGAACGTTCTATTTGAATGTACACATTGCCTTATAAACATTGTTAAGTCAAAAGCGTTCACTCTAAATTCAAAAGCTTTCTGTAAAAAAATTATTAATCTACATTATTTTATCATGATCAAGACTGACTTCGGAGCACATTAATTTGAACTTCTGAAGAGGCCAAATAAAATGAGTACTTTTTTTTTACCATGTATGTTCATAATTAATAAATACAATACTACAGATCTCACCCTCTTTTTATCACACTTGTAATACTAGAGGGGACAATCCAAATACGGAGCCAGAGATTATTACTAAGTCCGTCCCTTTTCAGCACTACCAAGTCAATACTATACGAGTTGTACATGATGAATAGAAAATCCAAATAAAATTTCTGAAAAGGTGCTTTATTTAAAAACATTTCTGGCAGAAAAGAAATCCTCTGTTTCTCCTTGGAGACTTTTAAAAATAGAAAATGTTCCATAGCAAAGATTATTTACCGAAAACAGAACCAGAAGTGCATTACTCTATTAATAAATACACCATACCAAAGCCATCTAACACGGGAGAGGGACAGAATAGAAACACTAGTTTGTTAACACTCTGCCACCTTTCATTTTAAATTGTCGAGATTTTATTAAACTGGCAATATGAAAATGTAACCCAATAATCTTAGCCCTGTCAAGTTACGTTTCAACAGGCCGTTACAGATCTACACTTCCTGCAGCTTCGCCTGCTATCTTTCCCAACTTTAAGCAAGCAGGAGGGGTACAAGACAGTCCCCACCTGCAATGTCCATCAACGAGGAAAGCATTTCACACTCAAGTTTAAAAAAAAGAGTAATTGTGGGTTCTGTTTGGCCCTAGAAACTCAGCATCCAACACAGGTGTCAGTACATAATAGGTGCTTAACGAGAATCTGCTGAGTAAATGGAGAGGTTTAATTATATTAGTTTAATTATATTAGCAACACTGGTTTTCTTTTCCCTTGAGTTTAGACTTCTCCCTTGATCAAAAAGCAACTGGAGTTCATAACCACGGTCCCCTAAAAGCACACGAACTCTTTATTCATCATGAAATTGAAAGCTGGGTCTCAAAAGAAAAAACAATCCAAGCACCTCTCATCTTCTCCATTTCTTTTTAAAGAAAATCAGAAATACGGCTTATTTTTAGGAAACAGAAAATGCCTACCAACTTTTCTCAAGACAAAAGAATTCCACATTTCAAACATTTTCTACGTCCGTAATATTGGTAATAACTGATCACTCATCAACAGTATGTATATGTTGGGTTAAAAAACAAAGAAACAAACAAGCATGCAAACAAACTACATGTTGTTGGCGAATGTTTTTTTCCCTGAGAGTCAAGGAAAATTTATGCCTAAATTTTACTAAATGTGGGATCGGCTTTGTCTGATGTTTCAAGACTCATTCATTCATTTACATATTTTACTGAGCATCTACTACACGCCAGGCCCTTTAAAAACGCGAAAATTCTGTAAACTAACCGTCAGCACCAAATTCCCCCACAAAAGCTTCTCACGTAAAAGAACAGCAGCTAAAGAGGAATCGCAACGTTGTTTCTTGCACACAAGAAGTCAGCCCACTCCAAGGGGCTCCTTTTCAGCTATGAATGCGGCATCAGCGAGCCGCTACCTACCACGCGCGTCACCAAAAAATCACAACTCAAGCAGCAAACGCTGGGTTCAACAACCTGTAAGAGTAGCACGGGCTCCTCGGGGGGTGGTCGGCGCGTCCTCTCCCGACCGAAGGAGCCGCGGCGAGACCCGCGGGCGGAACACGCCGCGCGCCTCAGGCAAGAGTCCCGGATGCGGGGCACCGGCCGCCCGGCCCTCCCCAGCCCTCACCTGGAGGACCCCGGCCCTCTCCGCCCGCCCCCTGCGCCCCCTCCCGACTTCCAGACCTGCGAAGTTGGGGGGAGGGGTCTTCATTTCCATTCACCTCCGCCGGCGGTGGGCTTCCTCAGCCGCCCGCCGGCCGTGAATTCTGAACAGAGCAAGTAACCCTTTCTCAGAGGGAATGGAAGAAAACCCAAAGGCAGGGGGACCTCACCCAGACCTGAAAATGGAGCCGCAGGCTCAGCCCACAGCCCGCAGCGCGCGGCGGGCAGGGCCGGGCCGCGCTCGCCCCGGAGCCGTCGGCGGCAGAAAATTGGGGCTTCGGGCCCCAACCCAACAGGCCGCGACCGCGCGGAGTGAGGGCCGGTGCGCGACAGGGGCCGGCGCTGCACTCACCGTCGTCTTTGTCTCGGCCGCCCGCTCCGGCCGCGGCCGCACTCAGCGCCGGCTCCGCGGCTCCTACCACCCCCACGCCCGCAGCTGCGCTCCCCGGCGCACTCGCCGCTTCCTGGCCCTCGCTCCCCGCCCAGGCTCCGGCGAAGGCAGGGCGGAGGGCGGGGCGAGGGGCGGGCGCGCTCCGAGGGCCCCGGGTGGGCCGCGCCGCCGGCCCCGCCCCCTGCCCGAGGCCCCGCCCCTCGCCCCTCCCGCGCCGGCCCTTAGCGTGGGCTCCGCTTCGGCCCCGGCGACGCGCCGCACCCTCCAGCTGCGCCGACTGGGAATCCCCGGCCGAGGCGAGCGGAGGGCCGGGAGCCGGGACTGCGGCCCGCGCGGGAAGGGACGCGCGGGAAGATGGCGACGAGGGCTGGGTGGGAGCCCCTCCCCACCCTCGGGGGCTGGGGCGGCTCGCGCGGAGGGGTGGTGCCTGTGCTCGGAGCGGACCCCTGGACTCCCCCGGGCGAGCGAGGCTGCTGCTGAGCCTTCACGCTAGCGTGCCGTCAGTTGGTGGCAGTTGAGAGATGCCCTTGATGTCATCGGACCGCTGGGTTTTTTCCTTTTTTTAAAAAAAAAAAAAAAGTAAATCCCAGAGTCGTTGAATTCGTCATTCACCGGCTTAAGGTCGGGAGCATCCACCTGGCATTTGAAACGTGTGCTATTCGTTGTCTGCTGGATTTCTGAGCCTCCTTTAATTGTACATCTTACATGTCCCCCAAATCAGAAGCACACGCGTGCCCCTACCTCGCAGCCAACACTTGACTGAAACGCCTGCAAGGTTTCAAGCCTGCAGTGCTTGGAATATAGTACCGTACAACTTCCCCACCTCGATTGACTGTGTTCGTGCGACGTTGGCTTTTCTTTCCCCTAAGCCCAGAGCTCTCCCTCGCACAAAACGCAACTCAGGGCCGTACCACAGTCCTGCGTAGTTGCTCGGGCCAAAAGCTGTGCAGTCATCCCTGGCTCCTCTCATTCGCTCATCTTCTCCAGCCTGTTAAGCAAACCTGTTGTTGGTTACAACTTCAAAATAAGTCGGAATCAGACCCCTTCTCACCTGCATTACTCGCGTCTTCTCTGGCCTTCACTAGCCTGCGAAATGGTCTCCCTGCCTACCATTAACTCATTGGTGTCAAAACAAGGAGAATACCCTCTCACAAGAAGCCGGCTCCTGTCTCATCTAGTCAAAATCCTCCAGTGGCTCCCTAGTTCATTCCTTCTTAGAGGCAGGGTCTTTACAGAGTCCCTACAAAGCCCTTGGATTTGCCTTTCCCTATACCCTCTCTGACTCCAGCTCCAGCCTCTCATTGTTGCTGGAATACTCCACGCGGACTACTACTTAGGGCCTTTGCCAGAGCCGTTCCCTCTGTGGGGAACATTCTTCCCCCATGTCCACCTTCACCACTTTGAGAGCCTTGCCACCTTAACAATGATGCTTAGCCTGACCACACTACCTAAAATTGCAGCAGTCCAAAAACCAACTCTCAATCCTTGCTTTTTCATTCCTTCCCATGACTCTTCCAACTTTGCAACAATCTTTTATTTATTTTGATGTTTATCTTTTGGTGTCTGTCTTCCCCAATAAAAAAAAAAAGGGTTTTTTTTTTAAGTTATGTTCAACTCATGTATCCCAAGTGCCTACAGTAAATGAAAAAAAAATTTAAGTCCCTTGAGATAATAAAAAGTTCAAAGAAACAAAAAAATGGCCAGTTTTTTATTTTAAACTTCCTCTTGGTCCCAATTTCTATCAGTTTACCTAAAGAGCCTTATCTACATCATAACATAAGCATTTGATTTTCTAGTTGTCCTGAGTATGGTGATAACTTGATGCAATGCAATTTTTCTAAACAATGATATCCTGGTATTCTATTTCACTAAGTGAGATTAATGTGATAAACTACAGGAAATCTTCTGGTGTGAAACTCAAAGGTATATTAATTCTACAAATTTCCTAGGGCAGCCCAGCCGGGCGTGGCTCAGCACTTGAGCGACGACCTAGGATCCAGGCGATCGGGGTTCAATTCCCGATCGGGGTTCAATTCCCGGTCAGGGCACATGCCCGGGTTGCGGGCTGCAGTCTATCAATGACTCTCTCATCATTGATGTTTCTATCTCTCTCTCTCCCTCTCCTTTCCTCTCTCTGAAATCAATAAAGATATATTTAAAAAAAAAAAATTTCCTAGGACAAATAAAACTAAATTCTGAACATGATATATGTGTTTGTAATCCTTCCTTTGAATTACAAATGTAGTCATCTTGTGACTACAATTCCTATCATTTATTCATAAAGATTAATATTCATTAAGTAAACATTTATTTTCAGATTTTTCATATTTTGTTTATAACATATTATATGTGATTGAATACCTTAATAATATCTAATTTCAGCTGCTATTCATACACCCCTCCTGTAGGAAAAAAAAAAGTCAGTTGAGAAGACAATTTCATTTAATGGTAGGATACCTTCTATATAAAAGTCTGTATGTATAATTATTTTCTCAGTATTATATTTATAGCATAGTCTCTTTATATATTTAACTTACCCTTTATGATTTAAAACAATTTAAGACTACAGATTATCTCTTACAATTTTGATTATTTTTTATAAAATTAAGTAGACTGCCTTTGTTTAAAAAAACCATTGACAATGTGTTTCATCAATGTCAAAATATGAATTACAATAATGTCAATAATTTTTTAGAGTCAATATTATTTGTCTGTACTATCCTTAAAGTTGTTACCAAATAAAATCTTATTACAAAAGGACAGGGTAGAAAATAGACACTGTTCACAAAATATACATTGAAAATACTGCTAAAAGTAAATGGCAACTGTTGTAGTACAAAAGAAACTGTTTTGCCACTTACTAGTCCATAAACAAAAAAATGATTTCAACAAAAATAACATGGTATATTTGTATCATAACAAATAATGGAAACATTAACATCAAGGTCAACAGCAAACAATGTATTGTTCTAACCAACTGCTCATGAGTTCATGTAGCTGTCACAATGGCCTGATTTTCTTATCTTTTACTTAAATAAATTTTCCTCCAAAAAGTTTAAAGCAAATAGATTTTTTCCTGCATATGTTCTATTAATATTTTTTAAAACTACTTACTAAAATTTGATACTAGCTATTTTTCACATACAGGGGAGATGGTGTATGGAGTCACAGTCTGGAGTACAAACACAACTGAATAATTAGATGGGTGACCCTAAGCAAAGTTCTTAATGTTTCTAAATCTTTCTTTTCTTCTAATATAATGAGACCATAATAGTACTAACTTCCAAGAATTGTTGGGAGAAATCAATGAGACAATTGAAGCAAAGTTCCTAGTCCTGGGCCTGGCACATGATAAGTACTGGTAAATACTAGCTATTATCATTACGCAAGCATATAATTAAGCTCATTGCCCTATATTTGTAATACTGAGAAAATGGCTCATAATAGGCCACAAATGGGATGGTTTGAGTTCTACATCAAGATAGTATAATATGCAATTAACTGAACATTTTTAAAGTGACACTAACATTTCTTCTACGGCCACTATGTGCCGGGCACAATTCTAGGCAGCAAGGGAAGGTAAGAGAAATAAGGCCCAGACCTAGAATAGCTTTACAGTTGAATGACAAGAGACATATAGTTAGTAAATAATTATTTTCAAAGTAATATAACCATAATTCCTGGTTTGTCAGAAACACCTCTTGTCCTGGCTTAATGGTTATTTGTGCCCCCCCTTTTATTCTCAATGTGTCCAGGTTTGGATGACAAGTTATGTGGTCATTCCTAGCTAGAAGTATGTATAAATTGCTTGGGGTACAGAGAAAGAACCATCAGTTCTGCATAATGTTATTAAGACTTAAATTGCTACTTGAAAGGAACATTTAAATTTGCCAAGTGCCACTCTACCAAGACTGGGAGAATAGCAGCTCTACCTAACACACAGCAACAAACACCGGGAGGCAGCCAAAATGAGGAAACAAACACATCCCAAATGAAAAAACAGTGTAAAACTCCAGTCAAAGAACTAAACAAAATGGAGACAAGCAATCTACCAGATGCAAAGTTCAAAACACTGGTTATAGGATGCTCAATGAACTTCAGGGGAAGAGTAGATGAACTTAGAACATTAACAAAGAGATAGGAAACATAAAAATGAAGATAGAAAAAATAAAAAAGGACCCATCAAAAATGAAAATACAATAACTGAAATGAAGAATACCTTAGAGGGAATCAACAGTAGATTATATGAAGCAGAGGAAAGAATCAATGATTTGGAAGACAAGGTAGCGGAAACACCAAATCAGAACAGCAAAAAGAAAAAAGAATTTTTAAAAATGAGGATAGGTTAAGGGACTTCTGGGGGAATTGCAAGAGCACCAACATTTGCATCAGAGGGATACCAGAAGGAGAAGAGAGAGCAAGGAATTGAGAAACTATTTGAAGAAATAATGATGGAAAGCTTCCCTAACCTGGTGAAGAAAATAGATCTACAAGTCCAGGAAGTGCAGAGAGTCCCAAAGGAGGTGAACCCAAAGAGGCCCACACCGAGACACACCATAATTAAAATGCAAAAGGTAAAGACAAAGAGAGAATCTTAAAAGCAGCGAGAGAAAAGCAGTTAGTGACTTACAAGGGAGCTCCCATAAGGCTATCAGCTACTTTCTCAACAAAAACTTTGCAGGCCAGAAGGGAGTGGCATGAAATATTCAAAGTGATTAAAAACAAGGGCCTATAACCAAGATTACTCTACCCAGCAAGAATATCATTTAGAATCAAAGGACCTATAAAGAGCTTCCCAGGCAAGGAAAAGCTAAAGGAGTTCATCACCACCAAACCAGCACTACAGGAAATGTTAAAGGGACAAGAAGAAGAAAGCAGAAAGGAGAAAGGAGAAGAAAATGAGGAGGGGGAGGAGACCAAAAATATCAATAATAAAATGGCAATAACTACATACCTATCAATAATTACTTTAAATGTAAACAGGTTAAATGCTCCAATCTAAAGACTTAGGGTGGCTGAGTGGATAAGAATGGACAAGACCCATACATATGCTGCCTACAAAAGACCCACTTTGGATCAAAAGACACACACAGACTGAAAGTAAAGGGATGGAAAAGATATTTCATGCAAATGGAGAGAAAAAAAAAAAAAAAGCTGGGTGGTAATACTTATACCAGACAAAACAAACTTTAAAACAAAGACAATACCAAGAGACAAAAAAGGACCTGGCAACTCCACTTCTGGGTATTTATCTATCTGTAGAAACCCAAAACACTAAATTGAAAAGACGTGTGCACCCCTATGTTTATTGCAGCATTATTTATAGTATTCAGGATATGAAAGCAACCTAACTGTCCATCAATAGATGATTGGAGAAAGAAGATGTGGTATAATGGAACATTACCTAGTTGTAAAAAGGGTGAAATCTTGCCATCTGAACAACACGATGAACCTAAAGTCATTATGCTAAGTGAAATACGTCAGAAAGAGAAATAGAAATACCACATGATTTCACTGATATGTGGACTCTAAAAAAAAAATAAATGAACAAACAAAATAAATCACAGATACAGAGAACAAACTAATGGTTGTCAGATGGGAGGGGGCTGAGGGATGGGTGAAAAAGGGGAAGGGATTAATATATGCAAACTGTCAGTTATAAAAATAGTCATAGGGATGTAAAGTACAGCATAGGGAATGAAGTCAACGTTACTGAAATAATATATAGTGTCAAATGGGTACTAGACATATCGGGGTGATCACTTCATAATTTATATAAATGCCTAATCACTATGCTATACACCTGAAAGTAATATACCATATGTCAACTGTAATTGAAAAATAAAAAATTATTTTAAAATACAAATAAATAAATTGGCCAAGTAAATCAAAAGAAAGAAAGGCAGAAGACCTCATTTTTATTATTCTGAGTCAAAACTAAAGCTTTTCTATACTTAACAAACTTAGTAAATCCCCTTGACCAATGTTATATGAAGAGTTGGGGGATTTTATATTTTTTCCTGAAGGTATAACAGGGACACTCCAAGATATAAACAACACAACACGTATTCATTTATTTTGACAGCAAATATCTATTGAACATCTATTATGTATCCATGGTCTGTCTTCTGTGTGACAGAATATACAAAAAAAAGATTTTACAAGGCACAGTGAAGCACCATAAAATCTAGTGGCAAACACCAACGATCTTAGCTAATTATTCGATGAGATAAGGAGACACATAGCACATGAAGTGTGTTTTGGGAAGATTGAGAAAAATCAGGAAACACATGGAACTTACGGAGAAAGGAGAAAACGACCAATTCAGAGAATTGTAGTCCATGGCCCTTTCTGTGACTGAAGCGGCCAAAGGTAGGAGGGGGAACCTAAGTCAAACTTTGCTTTACACTTTTACCCGGAGCTGACCCTTGTTGCTCATCAGACCACAAATATTCATTGAATGTCTGCTGTTTGCCAGGTAGCATACCAAGTGCTGTGGGAAAACGTCATATAAAGCGTGGTCTTTGTCCTTAATGAAATGTCACACAGCAAAGTTTGAATAATTTGACACCACAGCCTTATAAATACAGTTGAGGGGATCTATACTGGTCAGAAAACGTTTCTTGGAGAGGAATTTCAAGTGGGTCCCTGGGAAGAAGGGAGTCAGATCGGTGTTTTCTAAACTGTGGATTGCACACCTCTGGTGGTGAGAGAGATGATTTTAGGTAATAGCTAATACTACACTTTAAGAGGAGCTGAGGTGGGTCAAGGACGGAGAGAGGTAGTTTGGGATACATGCAGCTTGCCTAGCTTGCATAACCTGTGATACAACTGCATGGTAGCCCCTCAGCTAAAAAACAAACAACAAAACGAAATAGAAAGGGATTTATAATAAAAATATTTCTGGGGACCACCAGAAGCCTTTTGAGAATCATTCTGCTATGTCAGGTTAGAGACTACCAGTGACTAAGGATTTCATTTTTTTAAACAGTTAACACCTATATGTGGCAGGTAATTCATATTTTCCACATGTGATAGTGAAAAACATTTCCTTTAGACTTTTTTTTAAGTTAAAAATATGAGTCAGCTAAAAGAAACCGTTCAATTAAACAACAGTGGCAATAAAGAGAGAAGAGATGTGGCACTTTAGGGAGCCCAAAGCTTGGCGAGCAAAGGTTCAGTAACTGGCACATTAAAGGCGAGCTCCCAGGGAGAGCAAGAGCCACAACGGATGCTGAGCTGAGTCTTGGCAGATTGGCATACAGACTAGGAAAAGAAAGAGTCCAGAAGGCAGGTAAGCATGAGGAGTGGTGTCTGCCCTGGGCCGCAGGCAAGGGGAAGGTGCTCCTCCCAGCACCTTGAGGAAGCCCCTTAGGACAGAGGGACCAGCAGAACTGGCCCCGTGTCTGTTAGGAAGCCCTTTAGCAGGCATCAGCAGGACTTCATCTCCATGAGTTACCAGCGCTCCAGCAAGAGAAAACACGGAGGCTCCAACGGACCTGAAGTGCCTGGACATTGGGCCCCTAAAACAGATAGGAGAGCCCTGGCTCCTTTGGCTCAGTGGTTAGAGCGTCGGCCCCCTGGAACTAAGAGTTGCAGATTAGATTCCAGGTCAAGGGCACATACCTCGGTTGCAACCAATCGATGTCACCAGGATGTTTCTCTCTCTGTCTCTCTCTCTCTCCCCCTCCTCCCTCCCTTCCACTCTTTCCAAAGATCAGTGGAAAAAATATCCTTCTGTGAGGATTAAAAAACAAACAAACACAAAAAAACCCTGGTGAGACAGAAATGTTACACTTTCTCCTAGCATAGAGAGATCTACATGTTGTTTTCACAAAGAAAGCTTATGTGGAGTATAATCTGGAGGGAAAGTTGGAAAGGAGGGAAGATGGCAAACTGGGATTCTTCACGTCCCATTCTCCACTCCTCCCCCAGTTAGTGTTCCTGCCTGATAGTGATTCAGCTCCTGCTTTCATCCCCAGCACCAGCTAAGCTAAGTAGCTGGGAGGATTCTGATACCTTGCTCCCTGCCACTGCCACTGTGGTGGCACATGCCCTGTATAATACCCAGGACTGCTGAAGTGCACCACCCACTCGCCCCAGTACCCCATGCCCTAATCCCTGGAACCTGTGCAAAGGATGAGATATCATCTCCACGGTTATGTTACTTTATATGTCATAGTTGACCTTAAAATAAGTTATGTGGATGGGCCTGATCTCATTACATGATCCCTTAAAAGCAGAGTTTTCTATGGCTGCTGGCAGAAGGAGAAGTCAGAGAAATTCAAAGCATGAAAAGGATTTGATGTGCCATTGCTGGCCTGAAGATGGGCGGTGGGGCACATGACAGGAGTACAGCTGGCCTCTGAAAGCAGAGAGTGGCTCCTGGCTGACAGCCAGCAAGGAAACAGGGACCTAAGTCCTGTACCCACAAGGAACTGAATTCTGCCAACAACAAAAACGCACTTGGAAGCAGATTTTTCTCCCAGTCTCCAGATGAGAACTCAGACTTCCAGGCACCTAGATTTCAGCCATGTGATACTGTGAGCATTGAATTCAGCAACACCATACTGGACTTCTGACCTACAGATAATACAAGCTAATAAATGGGTGTTGTTTTAAGCCACGAATGGTCATTTGTTACACAGCAATAGAAAACTAACACAACCACTGTCACTGAGCTAACCCTTCTCTAGACAGGCTGTGAGGCCGCCCTGCAGCCTCGAGTGTATCTGAGTTTCCACTCTTGTCAATCCACAAAGACAACCGGGTCAATTCTCAAGCACTGTGGGAGAGGGGAACCACGAGAAAAGATTGGAATTTCTGATATGTGAGGGACTTACATTTTCTTTTGGATAAAAAAGGAAATATGACCTTATTTTGAAGTAACAGGCTGGTGAGGCCTCACAATCGTGGGTGGTAGAACTGTTGTTAGCACATGGTGCTAGTCTCCGAAAGGAAAGGCAATGTTCTCTAGTAAACAGAGAAGGGTCTCTAGGGTCAGGTGGATATAAGTATGTTTTGCAGACTGCTAGCTGTCTGATCATGGGCTTGTAGGAAATTTCTTAACCACCTTTAAGCCCCACTCTACCTATCTGAAAATAGCAACAATACCTATCTAATAAGATTTGGGGAGAACGATATGAAATGTAAAATCTCAGTGCCCGCAGCACAGTAGACTATCAATAGTTTGTCTCCGTTATTAGCGCAGAATTTTTTTTCACAGCTTCCTTGCAATGTTTTTAAAGCCAAAGTAACTAAATGATAGCATATACTAGACTAGTGCCATCCTACAGCAATATAATGCATGCCATGCACGTAATTTAAAATGTTCTAGTAGTCACATTAAAAACAGTAAAAATAAACATATGAAACTAATTTTAATAATACATTTTACCGCCCTAGCCAGTTTGGCTCAGTAGTTAGAGCAGCAGCCGCCCCCAGGCTAACGGGTCTCAGGTTCGATTCTGGTCAAGGGCAAGTACCTCTGCTGCAGGCTCAATCCCCAGTCCCGGTTGGGGTGCATGCAGGAGGCAACCAATCAGAGTGTGTCTCTCACATCGATGTTTCTCTCTCTTTCCTCTCTCTCTCTGAAAAGCAATGGGGAAAAAATATACTTGGGTGAGGATTAATAATAATTATAATATGTTTTATGTAACCCAATATATCAAAATATTGTCATTTCAACATGTAATCAATATCAAAATATACTGATGCATTTTACTTTTTTTAACTAAGCCTTCAAAATTGTATTTTTTATACTTCTAGCACATCTCAATTCAATATAGCCATGTTTCAAGAGCTCAATGCCAACATGTAGCTAGTGGCTATGGTACTGAACAGCTCAGTGTTAGGCCTCTAAATAAATATTTCAATAAATTCTCCTTTGCTCTTTGCTAATTATAGAGTAACTATAAGTAGGTGACAAATAGATAATTACAGATGCATGAGAAGCCACATTTACACACGTTACTCTCTGGCACATACCAAACCCAGATGGTTTTCTTCTGTTTTGTTTTGTTTACCATCTTTTAGTTGCGGTGAGTCACACTTCGGTCAGAGGATTAGGGTGTAAGTGGTACACGGGTTTCCAATTTCAAATTCCACAACATAGCACCAATCAGAGCTACACAGCCAAAGTAAAGTAATACTGGGAACCACGATAGCTAGGTTAAAACAAAAACCTATCTTGCACAAAAGAATACACATTAGATTTAAAGTAACTTTAGTAGAGGATTATATATTTATTTCCTTTGCTTTTCCTTTGAAGACATTGGACTAGATTTCTGGACTCTACATAGGCTTGTTTTTTCTTTCTAAGTCAATGTCTCCATTATGTGACAATAAAGACTAAAGCAAAGCAGGACTGGTGGGAAGTAGGAGCAAGGCACAGCAGCCACGTAGAGACTCACAGAGAATCTGTGATACTTCTACTGGGATCATCAAAGATGGTTCAGAAAGTGATCTTGCCCCTGGGGCAAATATACTCAGAAAAAATAGTACACATACAAATATGTATAATACAAGGTGGAAGTGGAATCCCAAAAGAGATTAAGACATACCAAAAAATGTGCAATGAATATCTTTTTAGTGGGATGAGGGAAGGTCTCCTAGAAAAGGGTCCTTTGTGAGAGGTGTTTTGGTTTTTTTTCAGAGAGTAGAAAGGAGGGATGTGAGAGAGACACAGCGATCGGTTGCCTCCCAAGAGAGACTACTCATCAATTGGTTGTCTCCTCTGTGGGTCCTGTTGGGGGCCGGGGATTGAACCTGCAACCAAAGCACATGCCCTTGATCAGGAATCGAGCCTGCAACCCTTCTGTCCAATGCTCTGACCGCTGAGCCAAACCGGCCAGGGCAGTGAGAGGTTTTAAAGAATAGTCTTTAAAGTATGGTTCGCAGAGCTCAATTCAATCCAACAGATATTTGCCACCTACCTACTGTGTGGCAGACCCCAAGGCAGGCAGTGGGGATTTATAAAGTAGGCCCTTAAGCTGTTTGGGGGGGTGGGGTAGAGAAAGGTAAAAGATGAGTAAAACCAGCAATACAGGGCTGTTCTGGATCCAACAGCTCTTCGCACCTCTGGCATCCCTCTGCCTCTGAAGCCTTCCCAGGCTCTGCCTCTTGTACCCACAACTTCTTGCTTCTTTGTTTCTGACCCCCATTTAGAATACAAATCTTGGTCTTACCTTATTCTCAGGCCAGCCTGGCCTTGGGATAAATGTTTCACCCTCTGGCCTGTACCAAGCAGCCACAAGACTCTGCCGGGCCGTGCTCTGGCTCCAGCGCTCGTCAGGAAGCTGCTGAATCAAGAAGCTGCGACCACAGCTTCCGGCTCCAGCGCTGCTCTAGTGCGAAGAGGAAGCGGGCTGTTTGCCGAGCACTGTCACAGGGAGTCCCAGCGGAGGGTGCTCAGCTCCCCTGCGGGGATCCGGGCAGGATTCCTCAACCAGCAGGTGCTTGAGGGGAACTATCCAGGAGCAAAAGGGGAGGCGAGATTTTCTGGCATTGAAGAGCAACGTGTTAGAAAGCGGGCGGGCAGGGACGAGAGGGTGATGATGCCCTTGGGGACCTAGGGAAGGGGTGCAGGGCTGCAGCAGGGCGCCCTGGGCATGAGAGGAAATGACGCTCCCCCTGCAGAAAGAGCCGGGCCACGCCAGGGAGTGTGGCTTTATTTAGGCAGAAAATCGAAATGCCCTAATGATGTTGATTTAAGAATACAGTCTATATATATATATATATATAGACATATCACTAATGTATCACACATAACCTTTGAACTTCAAAAGATTCTTGCTTCAGTTGCTTCCTTGAGAAGCGCCATGTAGCATTCACTCACAAAGGGCGGTATGTGAAACCCGAAAGAGAATTACAGGACCTGCATGATTATTTCATGCTCATCTGTTTGCTTTTGATAAATCACCAGTATTATAGAGGTTGATTTCTTCCTGGTTAATATTTCATTAATCGGAACAGTTTTTTATTAACTAGAGTTATCTTCTTATGAACGATAATTGCACGCACACAGGATTCATTGGGCAATGGCAAGCCCACGGCTGTTTCTGCTAGTCGCTTACTGTTTTGTAGGCATTTTTTTTTTTTCTTTTTTCCTTTTTCTCCTGTTCTCACACACAAAACCGCATATTCTATTCTAGATTAAATGTAAAGAGAAAAATCATGAGGAACTCTTAGAAGAGGCTGGTGTCTTAAGAAAGAAAATTAACTTACTTGAGGGAGGGGGAAGTTAGCGATTTGACAAGTTCACGGGAATGTCTTAAATGGGGAAAAGAGAAATGTTTGTTTTGCTGTTGGCTTTTTGTGTGAAAATAATTGCCTTTAGTAAAAAGAATGATCTCTACAGTGATTTATTGGTTTTGAAAAGTGAAAAGGAATAATGGGGCATCTTACTGTTTCTTGCTCCAGCAAGACCTTCCCAACACATTCTTTTGCCCACCAAGAAATAATTTAAATTCTAATTTCATATTCCATGAACTGATAAATTATAAATCAATAAGACAGATATACAAAATATTAAAATAAGCCATGTATTTGTTAAGAATTCTGATAAATAGCCATTGTGTCATTCCCTATACAGGGGTAGGCAAAAGTAGGTTTATAGTTGTTTGTACGGAAAATAATACAGTCATTAACAAATAATAATACAAGGATAAACTGTGTTTCACAGACTCACAACTGTAAACCTACTTTCACCCGCCCCTGTATCTTCACTTTGTTTTTATACAGTTTTATTACAGCTATATACATTTTAAAAGTACATTTTTAAAATTAATGGACCTTTTTCTTTTAATAGTTTTCGGTTTACCAAAAAATCGGGTTGCAAGTACAGAGAGTCACCGTATAACCCTCATTTCCCACCCCAAAGTTTCCCTTATTATTAACATCTTGCATTAGTGTGGCACATTAGTTATAAAATTGATATTTTTAACAAAGTTTTAAATTTTCTTTTAAAGAAGTCTTAAATCTTCTGTTAGATTTGTTCCTAGAGGCTTGCTATTATTCTCTAATATTACTGTACTTTCTTCTGCTTAATAATGTTTTCTAGTTGTTTGTTGCTAGTATATAGGAATGCAACTGACTTTTGTCTTACACTGGACATCTTGTTAATTTGTAGATTACTTTGGGTTTTCTTTGTAAACAATACCTGCTACAAATAATGATCGTTTCATTTCCTTATCACCAAACCTTATGCCTATACACTGGTTAGGACCTCTAATGTAAGATTTAATAGAAAAGATGACAGAGGAATCTTTGTCTCATTCCTGTTTTTAAATGGAATGCTTCTAATATTTTCCTACTTAAAATGATGTTTGCTGGCCCCGGCTGGGTAGCTCAGTTGGTTAGAGCATCATCCTGATATGTGAAGGCTGCGGGTTTGATCCCTCGTCAGGGTACATGCAAGAAGCAACCAATGAATGCTTGAATAAGTGGAACAATAAATGTCTCTCTCTCAAATCATTGAATTAAAAAAAAGTGTTTGTTTTAGGTTATCTACAGATAATTCTTAATCACATTAAAGAAGATGAGAAAGTAGATTCAACGTATATATATATATATATATATATATATATATATATATATATATATATATATATATAGTGTCCTCAAAGATATGGACCCTTCCACCATAAAGTACCAGCTTAAGTATTTAAAGACATAAATCAAGAAAACTTTTTCTCCAGATAAAAGGTAACTTGACTCTAATAAAAATCAACAAACATGAAACATATCCCAGCAAGAAACTTACTGAGCATCAAAGGTAAAGAAAGAAAACTTTGGTTTACCAGGCAAAAGCTGTCAAAGTTTGTGTTTCATATTTCTTCATAGCCCTGATTAGAAGTCAATAGAATAATGTCCTCAAAGAACTCAAAGTCCTCAAAGATAGAATGTGTGACTCAAGAACTTTACACTCAGTGAACTGCTTTTCAGGTATAAAAGCAATATAAGTACAATTCTGAATATGGAAGAATTCAGGAAATATAATACTCATGAGCTCTTTACTTTCAGTCAACTGGGAGATAAATGGGGAAACTATAGCAAAAAGACAAAGTATGCAATATTGAATTCATTTAACTGGGAGAACAGAACGAAATAAAAGTCAGGTTTGTGTAAAAGGTAAATGTCATAAGCTCTGATGTGAAAGAAATATTACTGTTAACAAAAATTGGGACAGGAAGGAAAAAGGTAAAGGCTCAAATAATATATATAAGAAAATTCATTTGGTATTGAGATTTTAAAAATCTCTCCAGGTGATTCTAATACGCAGCAAAATTTAGGAACCACTGCCCTACCAGAGTAATGCTAGTTCCTCCACTGTTTAGGCCTCAGTTGTCCATAGTAAGCACACCAACCACAGTTGACGTCTACCAGTCTCAGGACCGTGGAGCAAGGAGACGGCACTGTGCAAGAATCCCTACATTGAATCTTGTATGAGAAAACCAAGTATTTTTTTCTTCTTCTTGGTATAACACATTGTTTTAATGTACAATCTTGGCAAGAACAGGTTGTTCCTGACCATGAGTCTGGACAATTGTTATAGAAGTCACCCGTGATGGTTACAGTGAGTAAAGGCAACCAGCATGCCCAGTGCCCGGAACTTCCATATCAGTCATGGAGACTGACCAAAGAACAGTAAGTACAGTACAGACCAAAACCAAATGAATTGGGGAAAAACCTAAACTTACAAAATTAAAGCAAAACAGAGATAACTGCTGCAAGCTCTGGTATACAGCAACTTCAAGTAGGTTTGGGGTCTCTTCCTTGGGAGAAGAGGAGTTGGGAACTGACATAACCCTTGTCCTTTCTTTCCTGTTCCCATAATTTTCGTATGCCATTCTGGGTTTTCCCCATCAGCCTATTTTGCTTGTCTGTGGTTTTGCTCCACAGGCTGGTGGCACTTCTGAGCCATTGGTAGCCAATATCTTGGCTTTTCTATTTTCTCTGAATACTATAGGAACAGCTCCTGCTGTCCCTTATCATGGTCCTTGCCCACCCCACCTTGTAATTTTGAATTCCTAGCTTTAGCCATAAAGAATACACCTTTTCACCTGGCCAGGCATGCTTCAACGGTTTAGCATCAGTCTAGGAACCAGGAGATGGTGGTTCAATTCCCGGTCAGGCACATGCCTGGGTTGCGGGCCCAATTCCCAATCGGGGGCATGCAGGAGGCAGCTGATCAATGACGACTCTCTCATCATTGACGTTTTAACTCTCTCCCCTTTCCTCTCTCTGAAATCAATAAAGATATATTAAAAAAAAAAAAAAGAAAAATAATACACATCCTCACTCTGGCCAGTGTGGGCCTGCACATCGGAGGTTCTCAGTTTCGATTCCTGGTCAAGGGCATGTATGTATCTGGGTTGCATGCAGGAGTCAACCAATCGATGTGTCTCTCTTACATTGATGTTTCTCCCCCCCTTCCTCCCTCCCTTCCACGCTCTCTAAAAAGCCATGGAAAAATATCCTCAGGTGAGGATTAACAAACAACAACAAAAGAAAGAATACACATTCGCTTTGCTTGTTTTTCTGGTAGGAAAACTGCCTGGAGTTTCTTTTTTCCAATGAATCCACTGTTCCGTGGAGCGATCTGCATATTTTCAGGTTTTGAGGACCAGTAGATCTTTCTGCTGTGACCTCACCTTTCAAGACTGGGAGCAGATTCCTCAGCAGCCTCTCTTGCTCTTGGGATCATGGAAATCTGTGGCCACACCACTCACATCTGGGTTAGCAGACACCTTGGCCTTACCCCTCTGGGGCTCACTGTTTTTTCTATTTTTGAAAATGTTCTTTGTATGCTTGAAATTAATGTGTTTTCTGCAGGTTGAATACAGTTTTCTCCATATGTCCATTAAGTCAAGCTTGCTAATCAAATTGTTTAGATCTTCTTTACCTTTTTCATTTTTTTGAGTCTGTTTATTATATCGATATTGAAAGAGTTGTCTTCATATCACCTACTATGATTATAATATTGTCCAATTCTACTTGTAATTATGTCAATTTTTGCCTTTTTTAATTTTTATATTTAAATATGTTTTTTATTGATTTTACAGAGAGAGGAAGGGAGAGGGAGAGAAAGAGAAACATCGATGAGAGAAAGACCAATAGACTGGCTGCCTCTTGCACACCCCCTGCATGCCCCCTACTGGGGATCAAGCCTGCAACCTTGGCATGTGCCCTGACCGGAAATCAACTAGGGACCTTTTTATTTTTTTAATCCTCATTAGAGGACATTTTTTCCATTGTTTTTCAGAGAGAGTGGTAGAGAGAGAGAGAGAAACATCGACATGAGGGAGGCATTGATTGGTTGCCTCCTACACACACCGACCAGGGCCTGGGATTGAGCCTGCAATCGAGGTTTGTGCCCTTGGCTGGAATCAATCCTGGGACCCTTCAGTCCACAAGCCGACGCTCTACCTGCTGAGCAAAACCGGCTAGGGCAACTGGGGACCCTTGGTGCCTGGGAGGATGCTCAACCAACTGAGCCACACTCTCCAGGGTGGGAATTTTTGCCTTTTAAATGTGGCAGCCATGTGAAGTCCACACAAATTTGAAATTTTGTATCTCCCTGGTGAACTGGGATGGGACCTTTTATCATTTTGAAGTGTTTCTCTATCTCTAGTAGTATTTGAGCCTGATATTATTAAAGTACATCAGCTTCCTTTTTGTTAGTATTTGTATGGTATGACTTTTTCCATTCTTTTGCTTTCAATTTCAAGATCTCCACTCAAAACAATGGGAGTTTATTGAATTCTAATGTGAAAGCCATTTCAGTTGCCACATTGAATAACTCCATTGTTTTCTGGCCTCTATTGTTGTTGCTGGATCTGTGGCTCCTTTAAAGGTATACACTACAGATATCAGCCTGGGCAGCAGGAACTCCAGCTCAGACAATTCACAACTGTTCTTAGGTCAAAGTCCTCTTTCTCATGGACTGAGATTATGAGCCTCCTGGGCTAAACCCAAAACACAAAGTTAATTTCTAAGGAGCTTTAACTTTTTATTGACATCAGAACCTCTTCATTTCACCAAGAATCTCTGTTTTAGATGTGACCAACTTCTCAGATCAGGATTGGCCACATAATTTGTGCTGCCTTGTGCAAATTGAAAATGTAGAGCTTCTTGTTAAAAAAACAAAAAATTAAGAATATCAAGACAACAATAGCAGAACATTAAGCCAAGTTCAGGGTCCTTCTGATCATGGAACCCTGCACAACGAGAGAGGCTGCTCACGCACGAAACTGGCCCTGTGTGAGATAGACTCTGCTTGCTGATCTGATCTTATTGTTCTGCACAATGGAGCCATTTGTTCCATCAGGACTTCAGTAAAACTCAAAGGAGAAGAAAGCTAATAGCAAGAAATGAGTCATAAAACTTTAGAAAGAAATTGATAACCTTCTTGCAAACATATATAGACTTTTTCTAGAAAGAATATATAAATAGTGAATTTACAATTCTCAACTATTAATTTCAGAAGACAACTTACCCTAATTATAATAAGCAAGAAGAAGTGTAAAGAGACTCATTTTTGCTCATTTACCACAACCATTACCACTTAGAAGAAGGTAGTATTGAGGCAGATGGGGAAAAAAATCCAGAATTCAGTTCTGTTTTCTGAACATTTTCCCATAGCCACTGCCCACCCTTTATTTATTTTTTAAAAATATGTTTTTATTGATTTCAGAGAGAGGAATGGAGAGGGAGAGAGAAACATTGATGAGAGAAACAATAATTGGCTGCCTCCTGCACACCCCCTACTGGGGATTGAGTCCGAAACCCAGCACGTGCCCTGACAGGGAATTGAACTGTGGCCTCCTGGTTCATAGGTCGATGCTCAACTACAGAACCATGCCGATGGGGCAGCTACCACCCACCCTTTAGATTTCGCTGTGGAAAAAATAACATAAATAAAAGAAATGCATGCCAGGAAGTAAATAATAGTTGTGTGATGTATAAATGAAAGGGTATCAAGCCAAAGTAAACTTTAATATCTAATAAGATATGTTTACATTACATTGCAAAAATAAAAAATAATATTTCTTCATTCAACAAATGTTGATTGAGTGCCTACTATATGTCAAGTAGAGAGAGAGTAAAAAAACATGATTGTATATATGTATGCATATGTATCGAAGATTAATACTAAAGAGAACAAAGTGAGGAATAGGAAGAGGAAGCAGAGAGGGGTCAAAATTTTAAAGGGAGGGTGGTCAAGTTAGATTTCACTGAGAGGATGACATTTGAGAAATGCTTAAAGAAGATTCGGGTATTATGAGAGTTTTCAGTGTGTTTGTGGATAGGAAGAGAGATAAAGGAGAAGAAATAAATGGTGAAAGGTGGCCTGGGAGGTGATAAGGAGGTAGATGAAGGGACATAAGCAAAGGAGCTGACCCTGTAAAGCAGGGGTGGGGGACATCCGGCCCCCGGGCCCTATACTGCGGCCCGAGAAATCATTTGGTCTGGCCCTGCCAAGGCCTCACCAGAGAAGCAGTTCCAGCCACCACAGTAGGGGTGAGTTAATTAAATGTTTGACCAAATATAGTAGGCTAATTTTTAAGTTGATAATTTTCTATGGCCCTCAAATGATGTTATAAATATCTAAATGGCCCTTGGCAGAAAAAGGTTCCCCACCCCTACCAGTGTACCGGGAAAAGACAATTCATTTTCTGAGGTCAGAGAAAGTGATTTAAAAATAAATTCAGAGTAAAAGAGCACTGCAAATTGTTGAATTTTATGCAAAGTGAAGGTAATATTAGCAATCTTAGATCATGTGGCATACGACAAAATCTAAAGAAATAGTTGTGAGTAGTGGAGAAAAGAAAGTGCGTAAGATAGAAAGATAAGAATATGTAAATTGAGAGCTGAAGTACAGGATGAGAAAAAACAAACTTACTTAGAATAATATATAGTAAGATAGTGTTTAATGAATTATTACTATCATAGCTTATAAATGAAACACTATGCAAAATTAGACCACAATTTTATAATTTTGAGAAAAACAAAATAAATGAAGGAAATTTAAGGGGGTAGAAAATATCTAGCATGTACCTGGAATTTTTTTATTGTCAGTGAACACTGGTTTAGGCCGGCCAGCATGGCTCAGCGGTTCACTGTTGACCCATGAACCAAGAAGTCACCAGTTCGATTCCCAGTCAGGGCACGTGCCCAGGTTGTGGGCTCCATCCCCAGTAGGGGGCGTGTAGGAGGCAGCCAATCGATGTTTCTCTCTCTCTATCCCTCTCCCTTTCTCTCTCTCTAAAATCAACAAAAACATATTAAAAAATAAACACTGGTTTAGATGTTATGTTCCCTGGCAATAAAGCAACAATGAATTACATTATGGCATATATTATTAATTTCTGACATAAGAATGCATACAAAATCATTAATATGGGCATCTACTTTTCCAGAACTAACTTTAGGACAAATTTATCATAAGCCCTTTGATGTTTAAGGGAAATCAGATAACATAATAGATAACATTTTTATCTTGATTTTATTGAAACCAGGGAATTGCTATTCAAAATGTTATAAACCAGAGGGCATAACGTGAGATCACAGGCAAACAAGGGTATGATCTCACAATAACTACATGGATGTTTACTCAAAAAATCTCACTTAAGTTATGAATAAGATCTGTCTAGAGTTAAGAGTTATCTGCAGAAGGTTAATAGTTATGCTTGATTGCACCTCAATATATAAATGCACTTTCCTGATAGCTTTTACAAAGTCCTAAAATAAATGGTCAGTAGAAATTAGATATACAGTTTGAGAAGTAACCAGGCAAAAATAAACATACAAAGGAATGTTAGGAGTAGAGAAACCTGATACTGCTATGTTTATGAATAAAAGAATAGAATAGAAAAGTAGTTTAGATTTTGAGCTAACACAAAACATAAAAATTCATAACATGAATTTTGAAATTCAGAAAATGTTGCATAAAACATAGATAAATATATAAAATCTGTAACTAAGTCTGTAAGAAAGAGAAAAATTCCCCAGGTGCCAGCAATAAAAGATACGTCCATTCTAAAGTGGGAATGGTAAACAAGAATCTAAGTCACTTGTTTTGTGATCTCAGCTGATACTAATGCAGATTACTGAGTATAAATGTTGACCCTAATAGCTGGAGGCTGGGGTTTAATAATCATAGGAGAACATAACCTACAGCCCTGAACCTTTCAAAGGAGAGAGATGGAACTGATACTTCCCATAAAAAGCAATGACCTGTGAAAGGATTTCTCCTCTGGGTCGAAAAACTCTGTAAAATCACAGAAGAATCGAGGAAGTTTGCACTGAGCAGGACTCTGGCATAGAGATCCCCACTCCCCCACTGAGAAATAAAACCTAAAGCTAAGCCTCTCTCAGATGTGGAATCTGAAATTATTCTACCCCTACAGTGAGGGAACTCCCAACTGAGACATTAATATTAAAACTGGTGCTGGACCCCAATGAAAACATACAGGGTGCCTGGCAGTAGCTAACCCAAAACTGCTCTATAGGGATGCTACTTCAACAATGGTCACAAAATTCCACACTCAAGGTTCACAATGAAAAATGACACTCATTCAAGATACACAATAAACATGACTAAATGTATGAAATTAGATTACAGTCCACAAAAAAACAATAAAGAGGAAGATAAGCAATCTCAAAAACTTAGTTATAAAAAAATAATTCTGCAAAATAATTATCTTTCAAGTTATTTTAAAAATTAAAGAAAATTAATTTTAAAATTATAATAATAGCCTGGGTGGTGTGGCTCAGTTGGTTGAGTGTCATCCCATGTACCAGGAGGTCACTGGTTTGATTCTGGTCAGGGCACATGCCCGGGTTTTGGACTCGATCCCCAGCAGGGGGCATGGAGGAGGCAGCCGATCAATGTTTCTCATTGATGTTTCTCTCTCTCTCTGAAATCAGTAAAAACATTTTTTTTTTTAAAGCAGCTTTCCTGTAGTTAAAAAAAACCCAAAAAACTAACTAAAGAATAGTAATAATAAAGAAATTTTAAAGAAAAAAATTGAAGAAACAGGAACCAAAACTACAGGATAATATATATGAAAGAGAACAGGCAATTTTGATTTAAAAATATACATAACTTCTAGAAATGAAAAACAGTAATTTTATTTGAAAAAGTCAATGAACTTATTGTTGTTATTAAAGTACAGATTATACACAGCTAAAGAAAAAATAGTGAAGCTGATGATGGAGCAGAGAAAATTATTCAGAATATATCATGAATAAAAGGACGAAAAAAATCACATTGAGAGGTTAAAAGACTGAAAAGCCCAAAGTAGTTGAAAAGAGTTTTAGAGAGAATAGAGAGAATAGAGGAGAGGCTATATATGAAAACATAATGGCTGAGAATTTTCCAGAAATGATGAATGAAATAAATTCCCAAATCAGAGAAGACTGGAGAGAGACTGGAGAATAAATAAAAATAAACCACATCCAGACCACATCGTAGTAATACTACAGAATAAACAAATGAAAAGAAAACTCTTATGAAAACTTTGAGAAAAGATGGATGCTACAAAATACCTCAGATAAAAATAAATAGCTGAAAAGCAACTTGGAAGTTCAATTTCACAGACCACAGATGTATCAATAGCAACTACAGAAACCAGACAGCAAAACACACACACACACACACACACACACACACACACACACAAAAACCCCAATACTTTCAAAGTGCTGGAGAAAAAGAACTGTCAGAATAGAATTCCATAACAAGTGAACCTATCGTTCACAAGTGAAAGAAATAAAAACATTTCAGAGAAGCAGATTAAGGGAGTCTGCCTCTCACAGACCCTCACAGAACTTTCTTAATAAAAAGAAAACTGAACTAAAAAAGAGTGAGATACAAGAAACAATGGTGATCAAAGGACTGGAATATACTGACCTAATAAAACAACAAAAATGATTAAGTTGGTTGTACGGGGTGATCCCCACCCCCTGAAAAGACCAAAAAACAGGTTTTATTTTGGGGGGAACTAGATAAACTTATTTTAAAGTTTATATGAAAAAATACACATAGTTGCGAAAATTATGAAATAGAAGAGTAATGAGTTGTGACCTTTCCTACAAGACAAACAAGACAAATATTTTTTATCCACACTGGAGGATATGTTTACTGATCTTACAGAGAGGAAGGAAGGGAGAGCGAGAAACACTGATGGGAGAGAGAAACGTCGATCAGTTGCTTCCCATCGCCCCCCGTGGGGGACCGAACCCCCAGCCTGGGTACGTGCCCACGCCCGCAGCGCAACCCCCGCCGTTTGGGTGTATGGGACGACGCCCAACCATCCGAGCCACACGGGCCAGGGCCAAACACTTTTATAAAGACAATAATTATAATAATGTGGTATTGGCATCTAAATGCACAGAAAAATAAGTGGAACAGAATTAAAAGTTTAGACGTTGCAATATATGTTGGAATTTAGTAAATGACAAAGGTGCCACAAGTCCTGTGGGTTAAGCAATTAGTGAGTTAGAATAACTGGCAGCTATGGAGGGAGGGGGAAGAGGGGAATAAATTTAATCACTACCTACCTGAAACCCCACTCCAAAATAAAATCTAAGTGGATGAAAGACTTTTCTAAGTGTGACCAAAAAAACTCAGAAGCTGTAAAAGAAAATATTGATAAACTTATTACATATAAAACCAAAAATTTCTGATGGCCAAAAAAACCCAACCAACTAATCAAACAACAACAAAAACCATAAAAAGTTGAAAGACAAATGATAATCTGGGGAAAAAATCTTGCAATCATAAACAAAAGAAAAAACCCCCCAACAATTCTATGGGAAAATGCCATAAGATGTGAACTGACAGTTTGCAGAAAGGGAAATACCAAGTGGTTCTTAATATATGAAAAGGCTTTTGACTTGAGTCATAATAAAAGAAATGTAACTCAAAAGTCCAGTAAGATGATTTGTAAACAACAAAAGAGTTTCCAACACACTTAACAAGGGTATGGAGAATTTTTAAAATAGATATATTAGTGATAAAAATGCATTTGATGAGCCTGAAGGTGATTAGATATAGGAAAATGCTAGTTGCTGCTTCAGTTAAACCCCATAATTTCATTTACTTAACACAAAAGAAGTGTATTTTTGTACATGACATAGTCCAGTGCAGGATTTCCTAGTCGGGGGAGCAGGAGCAACTACTTCCACCTCTTTGCTCCTTGGTCTTTTCAACAGTTTTGTAATTAGTTCCCTGTATTAACTTACCTCTGGCATACCTAAATTGGTTTCTGTTTTTTGAACTGTTTAACAGCTGATATAAATATCCATCAGGCTCTGCAACAAACATCATTAGTGGTGAGACATTAGCAGATTTTCCTGTGAAGGCAAGAATAGGACAAGATGCCTACCCTGACTGCTTTCCTTAGTCTGAGCAATAAGCAAAGGAAATGAATTTAAGGAATTAAAAGAAGGCAACAGAATTGTCATTAGAACAAATTGGATGTTTGGCAACAACTCTGGGGACTATATCATTAAAAATCACTTGCATGCTTATAAATGCTATCTGAAAGGTTTTATTTCTTAAAGAAGAGAAGGAATAGTCAAAAGAAATACGGTAAAACGATAATGTGTTAAATGTGGGTACTGTATACACAGACATCTGTTATAGTTTTCTCTCTTACCCTTACGAAAGAGAACGACTCGCCCAGCCACCATGGCTCAGTGGTTGAGCATCGACCTAGGATCCAGGAGATCTTGGTTTGATTCCCGGTCAGGGCACATGCCCGGGATTCGGGCTCTATCCCCAGCAGGGGGCGTGCAGGAGGCAGCCGATCAATGACGACTATCTCATCACTGATGTTTCTCTCTCTCTCTCCCTCTCCCTTCCTCTCTCTGAAATCAACAAAGATATATTAAAAAAAGAAAGAAAACTACTTTCTGTCAGAGCTTAAATTTTTCTTAAATGAGTAAAAACTAACTACACAGTAAGTAAATTATAGGATACAGGGGTAAATTGCATAGGGTATTAATACTTAATAAATATTAAATGAAAGAAAGTATTTTTGAGACCAATCACAATAATTTGATAATATATGTACCACCCTCTTCCCAACACTATTTAATGAACTTGTTTCCTTAGTACATAGAAAAGGGGGAGAGGCAGGAGGACAGGAGGGGAGGGAGAGGAGGAGGGAGAGAGGGAGAAGGGAAGGGATGGGGAAAGGGCGGGGGGAGAGGGAATCAAATAAAGGACATAAGGCTCACAGAAACCAAAGACTGAAGCCAAAATTCTGTGGAAACTAGAAATCCACCAGGGACCAAAGGCTACTCTATGTTTATAGTCTATGGGGCAGATTCTTTATATGGCGCTTGCTGTAGGTTGGACAGATAATGAAAGACATGACTAACATGTTTATTAACCATGAAGTTGGTCATGTACCTCTAACAAATCTCCCACTCAGCCATTCATTTACTGTATCAGTAAAATAGTGGCCGCCATTGTTAATTCCAAAATTTCCTTTTCCAAACTTCTTTGTACCATCTTTAATTCCAGAATTATGAACTAAACTGTATTTGAAAGCCACTAGATTTCAATTACCCAAATAAACAGAACATTTCACTTTTATACTTGGTAAGGAAAGTTACCAGTGGAGACTGAAATATAAAAGTCCAAAATAAAATTAAATTCTATAAACTCATGTTCAATTTTAGTTTTATGAAACAAATGTATTTAACCTGACATTGAGTCATGAGCTACCAAATATTGGATTTTGTAACTATGAAGAACTACTTCTTTGTAAGACACCATCTTATAAAGGGTTCTCCTTTAAAAATACCATGAATATTACCGACGGTGATGGTGCCCTCTCTTAATTGGTCAGCTGCTGAACTGACTGTCATCAGTCTTCCTTACTTCATATTTCTCTCTAACTATATGTAGCCAGAATCATCGTATTACCCAGGTGAACTTTAAAATGGTCTGAGTAACTGTATCAGTCAGGATTTGATCAGAGAAGCAAACCAGTAAAAGTGTTTATTTGGTAAATAGAGGTGGGTTTGTGGTGACTTCCATTTGGCTTTTTCTACTGTAATAACCTTATCCCAAGAGTCAGGAAACTAATGTAGAGCTACTGCCAGCTGCTGAGCATGTCTGTTCCAACTATGCATCCAGAACTGGAGAAAAAGCCATAGGTGTGAATTCAAGAACCTGACCTCCATAAGCTCCCCTACTGTGACTGCTGGACCATGATGGTACCTTGGTTCTCTAGGGATTAGTTCCTGTGTCCTATAATCTCCACAAAGTTTGGTTATTCCACCTTCCCCAGTGCACATCACTCTGGTAAAAGACTGCAGGTTCCTTTGGGAATGGCTATAAGGAAGATTTACAGAATATATTTTTGGCTGTGTGTCGGGGTTGTTCCTCTAGGGAACCTGCTCTCCCTTTATTCAAGGGGCTCTGGGTCTGTGAATTGGCTCAAGTCTGGGAATTGTTCCAGGGGTCAAGACTCTCTATTGTGTGATTCAAGTCAGACTTCTGCTCATCAAAACTAGAGTTTCAGGCTTATTTAAATCCTAATAAATACAACACTAAATTACTATCCTAAAGTAAGACTTTAGTAGACTATCTAATTCGGATCTAGGGACACCATGTGCAATTAGGCAACACCAAAGATCGTCATGGATCAACTTGTTCTGAGTATTACTTTGGCTCTTCTGTCCATTACGTTAACTGCACCCACCCTGTCTTTGGCAATTAAGTGCAGTACTGCCATGGTCCCGGCCATTCTCGGTTTCTTGACCTAACATATGGGATCCAGAATTTCTGCTTTGGGCCCCCATATCAATATATTTGGCCTGATCCTACTTTACACTCTTTTCACCATGCTCCAACACTCTTAGGATACCAAAGAGCGTTGGGATGTTTTGATTAATTGAAATTGGCAAAATCGTGTCACTTTTAGTGCATTTGGTTCCTTCTCATAGGTCATTTTAGGATCAAAGTCTGGTTATAGGTCAAGAAACAATGAGCGCAGCTGGCGTGGCTCAGCGGTGGAGCATCCACCTATGATCTTGGAAATCATGGTTCGATTCCCGGTCAGGGCACATGCCCGGGTTTCGGGCTAGATCCCCAGCAGGGGGTGTGTAGGAGGCAGCCGATCAATGACTCTCTCATCATTGATGTTTCTATCTCTCTCCCCCTCTCTCTTCCTCTCTCTGAAATCAATAAATAATATATTTTTTTAAAAAAAGAAAAAGAAAAAAATGAGAGATGGTGATGATGGGTCCTGAGGAGGCTCTGTCTCCTCTCAGGGTATTCAGGCAAAGGGAGCCTGGCCTTAAACAGGGAAGAAGGGCTGCTTCTGTGGTGCAGAAGGCTTGGTGGGGTTTGAAGGCCAAGGACCAGGCTTCATTTAAATCTGCTCATGGAGTCCCCCCACCAATTTTCAGTTTCTCTTCTTCCCAATCAATGCCCTAACTTAAACAAAAGAGACCCTATGGAGTTGTAAATTCAATTTTCCCTGTAATGCAATCACCTACAAAATTAAAACTTTGCTTCTGCATGAGATAGAATTTCTTTTAGGACAGTCATAAAGACATTTGTAATTCTGAATGTCCCTGGAACTCCCTGGCTTGTGGGTTACAACAGTCACCTTAATACTGAGGACCAAATTCCATTAGTTTGAAAGCTCTGACACACGTAACTCAAACCTTGGATTCTTTTGAGGCTCTCTCTTACAGACATATCTCTGGGGTGTTTGGAGGTTGTCACGTAGTCTCACAAACCATGGGAAGCTGCTGTGTGTGGCTGCTTTCCCTTCGACCTAGGCTCTGTCCGGCTCTGGGCCACCCCTCTAGACTCCCAGTAGGCTGCTGCCCAAGCTGGCATCACAGCTCTGCTCTGAACAGCCACTCCATGCTCCACCTAAGCCACTGTCCACACAGGGGCCGCTGCTTCCCACTCTGTCCCACCACACCTGCCACAGCTGCTTCCCACTCTGTCCCACCACACCTGCCACAGCTGCTTCCCACTCTGTCCCACCACACCTGCCACAGCTGCTTCCCACTCTGTCCCACCACACCTGCCACAGCTGCTTCCCACTCTGTCCCACCACACCTGCCACAGCTGCTTCCCACTCTGTCCCACCACACCTGCCACAGCTGCTTCACCGGGTCCCTTTCCCTCTCCCTCAGGCTGCTGCTTATGCTGGTGCTGCTGCCCAGACACTACTTCTGGGTGCCCCGCGGCTTTTCCCTGACCCACTGCCAGTCCTGCTTTGGCTCCTGCTCCTGCTGTGGTCACCCTGTCCTTTCTGCAGCCAGTCACGCTTCACTGTCACCACCACTCCGCCCCAGGCTGCTAGCATTCACCTTTCTTTCCTAAAGTGGGGAGAGAAGTCATTTCCTCCTCCCTGTGTTCTGTCCTCTTGTAGAGTCTCCACTTCGGGGGGTGCTTCGGGCCTGCAGGGTTCCATAGTTTGAAGGGTCTTTTAGTATTATCCACACACTTTCCTGCCCTGACACATTCATGCTGGGGACAAAGCTCGTGGGGAGGTTGAGTCAGAGGCCCTGTGCTGTACCCCAAGTCCCCTGGAAATCACAGGCCTTATTACTGAGTTCAGTTTATTGTGCCAGGCTTCTTTCCTTGAGATTGTGCCAACTTCTCCCAGGAGCTGCATAATCCACGTCTCTTTCAACCAGTTTCCCACTCAGTTTGAATTCCTATCATGAACATAGTTCAAATGCTTGTCCTAAAAGATGCCTTAACTTGCGGCTCAATCAGTGACTACAAACAGATGCAGGGGTGGGTGAGGGCCTCATTCCACACTAGAACGTCGAGGGCAGTCACGCCTCCGTAGGGTTTAAAAACTCTCATTTGCCTTTATCAGAGGGAAATATCCCTCACTCCCCACCCCCCATATATATACACACATGCATACACACACCTGTGAACAAAACAAAGATCTTTGCCCTCAGGAACTTACATTTTAGTGAAACACAAGACGATAAATAACATAATAAATAAATAAAATGTATATTAGCAAGTGATGACTGCAGAAAAAAGGGAACCGTAGAACATGGTGAGGAAGATCAGAAGTGCCAGCAGTGTGTGCACGTGTGTGAGTGTGCACATGCAAGCATGGGTACAGCTGCAGTAGTAAGCTGGTGGCTAGCTCCCATCTCATTGAAAAGGTTCCCTCGCTGAGGGAAGACATGAAGGAAGAGAGGAAGCTAGCTAAGGAAAAGTACATTTCAGGCAGAGAGCACAGCCAGAGCAAAGTCCTTACCCCGGAGTGTGCTTTGGACATCAGAGTGACAGCAAGGAGGCCAGTGAGTGCAGAAGAGAGTCGAGACTGAGGTCAGAGAGATAATGGGATGCCAAGTTAAGTAGGACCTTGTCCCTACTGTAAGAACTTTGGCTTTTACTCTGAGTGAAATGAGAAGTTGCTGGAGGATTTTGAACAGACAAATGACATGATCTGTCTTACATTTTTAAAAGTTCACTCTGGCTATTAACTATGGGGTTTAGGAAGAACAATCGTGAGGAGGTTACTGGGTTAGACCAGGTGAGACAGGATGGTAGCTCACACTAGGGTAGTAACTGAGGAGGTGGTGAATAGATCCTGGGAATATTTGAAGGGAGAGCCAAATAAGATTTCCCAATAAACTGGATGTGAGAGAGCCGAGTCAAAGCTAACACTAAGATTTTTGACCTGAGCAGATGGAAAGATGGAGTTATCATGAACTTCCAAGATGTGAAGAAAGGGAAGCCTGTAGGTTAAAGAGTAAGATCTGAAGCTCTGTTTAGATCTGTAGATTTTGAGATTCCTTTAGATATTCAAGTGGAGATGTTGATAGGCAGTTCGATATGTATCAGGGATTCAAAAGGGAGATCTGAGCCAGAGAAATATCTTTGGGAGTTTTCAAATTGGAAATTACATTTATAGCCTGGAGAACAGATGAGATCACCACAGTAATAAATATGGATAGAAAAGAAGAGAGGGCACCGGACTGAGCCTGGGGCACTCCAACAGCACGAGGCTGGAAAGAGGAGACCAAGTCAGCCAGAGACTGGGAGGTAGGAAGAAAACAAGAGTGCAGTATACTGGAAACCAAGCAAAGAAAGTACATCAAGGAGGAGAGAGCGATCAATATCATAAAATGTTGCTGGTCAGGTAAGATGAGGTCTAAAAATTGACCATTAGAATGATCAATATGAGGTCACTTGATGGCCCTGACAAGCACAAAAGGAGTTTTTTGTTCATCTTAGTAAAGACAGTAGAAGTAATAGCATGCTTGAAGGCTGATGGAGAGTGAAAAATTGATACCATGGGCCAGAGAGCAGGAACACTTGGAGCAACTGTACTGTTGAATGATTTAAACGCTAATCTCTTCTGGTGATGCCCTCATAGTCACACCCAGAAATAATGTTTAGGTAGTTATCTGGGCATCCTTTAGCCTGGTCGAGTTGACACATAAAAATTAACCATCACACCCAGCCAAATCGATACACATTTGCACCCTCCACTATGCAAAGCACAGCACTAGATATGCAAAATACAAAAGAAGTGAGAAATGGGACCCCACAGTGTAATATTCTTTTGTGTGAGCACACTGTCAGTGGGGAAAAAAATACACAACTAGCCAACCACAAGCAATCCTAGAATAGCCACTCTCTTCTTCCAGAGGATGAAGCTTTCAGGGACTACTTCCATTACAGGATAGAGAAGCTTCATGCCTAACAGAAGATTCTTCGACTTCTACCAACAATGTCTAAAATAGAGGGGAAAATGTTTCTACTTACTCATAAAAATGAATTCTTCTTACTCATTTTTTTTTTCTCTACTTGAAGCCCTCTTTTTTTCCTACTTCTCATCAGTTGGGAAAAAGAAAAATGGAAACAGGCCCTGGCCAGGTAGCTCAGTTGGTTGGAGCATCGTCCAGATGTGCCGAGATTGTGGGTTCGATCCTCGGTCAGAGCATGTACAAGAATCAACCAGGAAATGCATGGATAAGTGGAACAACAGATCGATGTTTCTCTGTTTCTCTCTCTCTCTCTCAAATCAATAAATTAAAAAAAATGGAAGCATAGGTGAATTGTGTGAATTTAATAGTCTATTGTTAAGTATTAGTATAGAAAAGAACATGGCAAGTTACCATTGACCTGAATGTATACACAAAGTCAGAAATCATTTAAATAACTAACCTCTACCTGAAGAATATTTACAATAAACATTGTGTAAACTAATAACTTTAGTGATAAGACCATTAGCAATATTAGCTCTGACTCATCATTACAGAATGCTCACATGCATGAGTTCTCCCAGAAACTGTTTGAATTCATAAGAAAGAGTAGTTAAGTTTTTCTACTTTAGTATCTCTGTGTAGATAAGAAACTCCCAGTTAATCAAATGTTGTTATTGGTATAGAATCTTATAATGCAAAAATAAAATGGGTTTTTCACAAACACACACAAATAAAATCAGTAAGGAGTTCAGTTCTCAGCAATCCAGAAGTCCCTGAGTCCCGAGATAGAGGATTCCAGAGTAGGTGAGAACACAGGCTTTTGCCTCTAGACAGTCTGGGTTGCCTCCCAGCTCTCCTACCAGCTTTGTGTGCAGGGTCAGGTTATCTAACCTCTCTGTGCTTCCGTTTCCTCATCTTTAAAGGAAGAATTATTGTCCCTACTTGAAATGGATACATTTTTAACTACTTAACCACAGTGTCTGCACATTATAAGTTCTTAACATGTGACTATTATTTGCATTATTTGATAATGACACTGAATCAAAGAAACCAGAGACAATGATAAATGAAATTTTTAACAAACTAAATGAATGGAGGTGAAGACTGACATCACTGCATTTACCTTTACATTACTGGCACGTCTATTGCAGATGAGTACCCTACAATCCTGTTTTGGCCTCAGATGACACACTATTTCCTTCTTGTCCAGTTGTTTAATCTCAGCAGACTTCTTTAACAGAGTGACATGTGCACTGGCATGGACACAGAACCCTGAACTTCTCAATACCATTTCCAAGGATTCCCTCAGAAAGACAGATACAGGTGACAACATCATTTTTTACCTTTCCCCTACCTCTTTTCCAATCTTTGTTTCTTTGCTTGCTGTCAAGCTTCCAGATTTGTCTTAGATTCAAGAATTCAGGCCTCTTCCCCTGAAAGGTACAATAAGCACTGACTGGTTTTAGCTAATGGAATTAAATCGTCACCCCACCCATTTTCTTAATATAGAGTTTTCTCTCCTTCCTAGCACTGTTTCTTGGCTAATTTAATTGACTTGTCACCCTATCCATTTACTTAAAATAGGAAACTGTTTCTTCTTCCTTTCTAGTTCTAAATGGAACTCAATTGACTATAAAACATGATTCTTTCTTTTCTCTATTTCCATTGAACCTGAAGCATCTTCAATTGAATGTCAACGACCATCAGAAAGATTGTTCCCTTCTTTGTCTTCCCTAAATATACCTGGGGCGTGATCTTGCCCTCTTCGGATTGGGCATGAGTCTGCAGGATGAATACTGGGGGAGGATACCTGATGGAGGGGTTACAGATGCGAACTTGGAAAGCTGACTTTCCATTGATCTAACAAACACTCGGCTTTTTTATGATCAATATTATAAATCGAATAAAAAATGCAGTTTTCTACATAAAACAAAAATTCCCCCCAGATGAACTATAATCACAGATGAACTATTCATGTTCATCTCTCTCCCTTACCAATGGGCATCACCAAATCCACTGAGGGCCTGAATACAACAAAAAGGTGGAAGAAAGGTGAGTTTGCTTTCTGTTTGAGCTGAGACATCCATCTTTTGCTGTCAGACATTGGTGCTTTTAGTCCTTGGGCTTTCAGACTCAGACCAGGACTGACACCATCACGCTCCCTCACCTACACTCTCACTCTCAGGCCTTCAGACTGGGGCTGAATTACCCACCGGCTTTCCCGGCTCTCCAGCTTGGAGATGGCAGATTGTGGAACTTCTTGGCCTTCATAAACAGCATGAACCAATTCCTATAATAAATATAAATATTCATATCTATTTGTTCTCTTTCTCTGGAGAACCCTAACCAACACACTGAGTAGCAGAACGGACAAGCAGAACATTCAGTCTCTGGTGACGGACTTCTGAAAACATTCTGGCCTTGGAAGCACACAAACAAGTGTGTGTAACTTGGAGATTAGAGTAAAAAATACACAGGCCCTGATAATGCAGAACTGTGCTCTAGCGATGAGGCCATTGAAACATTTCACAAAAATACCACTTCGTGAATGGCTCATCCTGAGTAAAATTCCAGTAACAGTTCTGCCCTGATTTGCTTTGTGATCTTAAATAATTTATTATCTTCTGTCATTCTACTTCATTTTCTACATCTATAATAGGATATTCTCTCAAGGTGCCAGAGGGTCACATTTGCTAAATGTGCTGTTGCAGATGAAAATAAGTGTTATATGCTGCTTGCCTGGAAATATATTTTCTGAGAAAAAAGTCAAAAACATTTTAAAAACAGAATTATTCTTAAAACAAATAACAATTAAATGCAAGTGCATGAGCAGAGTATAAAGTGCTGACTGCTTATATTTATAGAAATTCAATACTTCTAAGTAATTCCTGTATCAACCATTACTCAGCCACATTGATATTAAATATAGAGGAGTTAGAGTGATCATAAACAGAAATAATCAGAACCTTCTTCCAATAGATACCTACGTTACAGTTGCTGTGGCAACCCACAACTTTTCTTTTCCTGCATTGTGTGTATACAAAAGCCACAAAATGATGTCTTTGCAAATGACGTATAGCAGCCCCAGTCTGAGTACAACAGTTAATAATGCATCTCACTGAATTTCTATTTTCAGTCTTATTTGTTCACTATTGTGGAGGGAAATAATAAAGTGTGACAGTTCCTGGAAAAAATGGCCAGATTTTATTTTTAGTGTAAAGACTCTCCCCTTCTGAAAATGGTCTTTGTGCACTCCTTGATATATTATTACCAGGTAGACACTGTCAGTTTTGTTATGGGTTGAAACAGAAGAGTGAAAAGTGAAGTTGTCAATGCATTTTGCTGCAGGTTTGGGGCTTCAGCCTTCTTCATGTAGTTGTCAAATTTCCACTTGTAATTTATGTATTTTAATTAACCATCATAATTTTTAAATGATGGTTTAAAGCATCATTTAAGGATCAGTGAGCAGTGAGTCAAATTTTACTTAGGTAGTTGCTTAATCAAATCCTAGGATTTTAGAGATAACAGCAGTGGACCTGTGGACTACCTCTGAGCATTCTTCTAAGTCTTTTCTGGGAACCTCCTGCAAAAAACCGCCTGAGTTCCTCACCTACACACAGTTGTTCAAATCAGATCTCATTCCCTTCATCCAAACAAGGCCAACAAACTTCTTAGACAATCTGGAATTTGGACCAAGGGATTTTAGCCGGAGAGCGTTTGCGCTCTTGAACAGGAGATGAAAACTCAGGAGCTACTACTTGCAGCTGCGTTCCTCACAGGAGCTGAAAAGCAGAGTGCAGAGGACGGCAGCACTGCTGAAGAAGGGAGCGAGTGCAGAGGTGGGGGCGAGGGCTGCCCTGGGCCGCCCCTCTCACTCCAGCCCGTTCCTTCAGCCCAGCTCCAGCCAGCCTGAGTCTGTGACACACAAACTTGCTCTTCAAGCCAATTCTCTCTCTCTCAAGCTAGCGAAAGGGGGTTTCTGTTATACATAAGTAAAATATCTCTAATACACCATCTAGTCCAACTTCTCGTTATACAGGACGAAAAAAGGAAGTCCAGGGATGATAAATGATTTGCTTAAAGACCCCATTTTCAACGACAGAGCTGTGATGGGGACCCAGTTCTTCTCCCTCTTCGGTGGACTTTTCAACCAGGTGGTGCCAGATAGACATTAAATGACTGACCGATCCCATACTTTAACTCACTTTGAATCTCAACTCATAATTAACTCTTTTCTAATGGGCTTGCACTCTCCTTTTGGTGTAAATAGGTAACAAATTGTCCCAAGGGTACTTCCCAGAAGAGAAACACCCAACTTGAGTTGTACTTCTGCTCAAGCAGTTTGAACTAACTGGGAGAAGCTCGTTTGATGCAGTGGATTTTGTGCATTGCCCAGATGTCCCCCCTTTGGAAAGAGGCATTCATTCATTTCCCTACTCCTGGGAGTGTTGGCCCCTGAAGGTCCACACTACTGCTCTTTCTAGGAATTGTCCCCCTGAAGGGAATTGCCTCCCTGAGGTTATTCTTCTGTGGGCTCAGCCTGCCCTCAGTGACAGCTAATGCCGGGGAACAAAAGCCTGGTCCCCTTGCCTCAGTTCAGCACAATTCTGAAGGCCATTTCAATTCCAGGCCTACTTTGAGGCTGTATCGATGTTCAACTCCCTTTGCTCAATCTTGCTTCCCTCTCTCACAGGGCTTATTCCGGACACACTCCCTAATTTAAACCTCCTGCATGCAAATCTTTATCTCAAAGACTGTTTTTCTGGAACTCCTACCTAAGATAGTAGCTCTTTCACTATGTTGCCAGAGTAAAAGATAAGAGGAAGAAGAAAAGCTACATAGAACATTTTGTGGCAGAAAGTATAAGATAACCCTCAGTTCTCCGGCTCACAATCCTATTTTTTTTCTTTCCAATTTATATTTTTAAAATGGTGTTAGGTATGAGTTATATTTGTTTACTTCTCTAAGGGATAAAATCAGATCATATTTATATTTATTATAGTTTGTAAACAACTTTCTAATAAATTATTTATATTCTTAAAACTCTGTTTAATCCCTGTAAAGCACTGTCTTATCTTCACTCTGAGACTGACCTTAGGCAATTCAGTTAATGTTGGTTGAATAAATGGAGAGATTTCATTCAGTGGACATTAGGAAAAAGATGACAAGCAGGAAAAAAAATCCTAAATTGAAGGCCCAAATCACATTTCATTAACTAAGATATTCAGAAGCCTTGAGATATTAACAACGGACTGCCAGAAACATTTTTAAATCTTGCGTTTTTTCCCTAGAAAAATCAGTTTCTGGAATTCTGAGTCTGGCAACATGTGGACTAAGCTAACATAGAACCATTCCCCCAACAAAATGCTGAATGAGATTCCATTTTAATTTCCTCCGACTTTTATTCTGAAAAATTATAAAGCTAAGGAAAAGTTGAAAGTTTGTAAAACAAAAAAAAAAACAAAAACAACTTTCCCCTTTATCTTCATAAACTCATGGGATTTTAAAATTTAATGTGTTAGCACATTATAGTTATTATGTATGATGCATACATTGTCCCAAATTTGACCAGTAAGAGTCCGCTCAATCTGGCTCCTGTGTCCTTTTAACATGACCCCAACAGTCTTTCAGCACTTCTCTGCATTCTGGCTTGTACTACATGGCTGAGCTCACAAGAAAAGAAAGCAAATTCCCATATGCCAGAATGAAAAGAGATCTGAAAGCCAAAGCAAAGTGTAACTGTAGGCTGACACTGATAGTTCTGGAGGCTGTGAGGAACCTGAAAATAGATCGTTAATAGCTATGGACTTAGAATTTAACTCTCACACATCAACAGGTGATGAGTCCCTGGACATGAGTGCAGCCGGAAGTAGAACTGATATCTGTTCTTTCGCTATGAGTTCAGGGTTTTTTTGGTTTTCTTTTTAGATTCCATACATGACATCATCCAGTATTTGTCTCTCTATGTCCTACTTATTTCACTTAGCATAATGCCCTCAAGTTCCATCCATGTTGTAACAAATGGCAAAATTTCCTTTTTTTTTTTGGTGGATGGATAATATTCCATTGTGTGTGTGTGTGTGTGTGTGTATAGATTCCATTTTCTTTATCCATTCATCCACTGGTAGACACTTAGGTTGCTTCCATATCTTGGCTATTGTAAACAATGCTGCAGTGAACATGGGGAGGTACCTATATCTTTTCCAATTAGTGTTTTTATTACCTTTGGATAAACGCTCCAAAGTGGAATTATTGGGTAATAAGGTAGTTCTATTTTTATTTTTTTGAGGAGCCTCCGCACTGTTTTCCATAGTGGCTGAACCAATTTACATTCCCACCAATAGAGCACAAGGGCTCCCGTTTTTCCATATCCTCTGCAAAACTTGTCATTTCTTATCTTTTTGGTAACAGACATACTAACAGGTGACAGGTGATATCTCACTGTGTTTAATCATCACCCAAGGATATTTTTCTCCCATTGCTTTTCAGAGAGAGTGGGAGGGAGATATAGAGAGAAAGAGACACATCAATTGGTTGCATCCTGCACGGGCCCTGACAGGGGCCGGGGATGGAGACTGCAACTGAGGTATGTGCCCTTGGCTGGAATCAAACCCTGGACCCACTAGTCCACGGGCCAACACTCTAACCACTGAGCAAAACCAGCTAGGGCTCTCTGCCCATTTTTATATATGTATATACATATACATATGTGTGTATATATATATATATATGTATATATATATATATATTGATTGATTTCAGAGAGAGGAAGGGAGAGGGAGAGAGAAACATCAATGATGAGAGTCATTTATCAGCTGCCTCCTGCATGTCGTCCCACTGGGGATCAAGCCCACAACCCAGGCACGTGCCCTGACCAGAAACCAAACCCTGATCTCCTGGATCCTAGGTCGATGCTCAACTGCTGAGCCATACCAGCTGGGCCCTCTGCCCATTTTTAAAGTAGATTGCTTGTTGTTGTTTTTTTGCCATTGAGTCACATGAATTCATTAATATTTTGGTTATTAATCCCTTATCAGATACATGATTTGCAAATATTTCCTTCCATCTATAGGTTGCCTTTTCATTTTGTTGACAGTTTCTTTTGCTGTGCAATATAAACAAGTCTTTGTATGGACATTTTCTTTTCTCTCAGGTAAATACCTAGGAGTGGAGAGTCTGGTGTATGTGGAGTATATGTTTAATTTTTTTAAGAAATTGCTGAACAGCCCGGCCAGGTGTGGCTCATCTGTTGAGCATCGACCTAGGATCCAGATCGCAGTTCAATTCCGGGTCAGGGCACATGCCCAGGTTGTGGGCTTGATCCCCATTCGAGGGCGTGCAGGAGGCAGCCAATCAATGACGACTCTCTCATCATTAATGTTTCTGTCTTTCTCTCTCCCTCTCTCTTCCTCTCTCTGAAATCAATAAAGATATATTTTAGAAAAAAAAGAAAAAAGAAAAATTGCTGAACAGTTTTCCAAAGATTGTTCTGCCATTTTATATCCTTGCCAATACTTGGTCATCCTAATTTTAGGTATGTAGTAACATCTCATACCTTTTAATTTCCAGTGACTAATCATGTTGAGTTTCCATTTGTATATATTTTTTGATAAAGTGTTCAAATATTTATCTATTTTAAAAATTGGGTTGTCTTATTATTAGAAGTTCTTTATATATTCTGGATAAAAGTTATCAGTCTGCAATTCGTTAATACTTTCTCCCAATCTATAGCTTGTCTTTTCATTAACAGTTACTTTTTGTAAGGGTTTTTTATTTTGATAAAGCCTAGTTTATTAATTTTTTATTTTATGTATTGTGCTTTTGGTGTCTTATCTAAGAAATCTTTGCCTAACCCAAAGTCACACAGATTTTCTCCTGTTACTTCAAGAAGTTTTATAGTTTTAGGTTTTACATTTAGGTCTATAATCAATATTGAGTTAATTTTTGTATGTAGTGTGAGGTATGAATCAAAGTTCCATTTTTAATTTTTATTATTTTAAAAAATATGTCTTTATTGATTTCAGAGAGAGGAAGGAAGAGGGAGAGATAGAAACACCAATGATGAGAGAGTCTATGACCCCCTGCATGCCCCCTACTGGGGATCACGCCCACAATGTGGGCATGTGCCCCCACTGGGAATCAAACCTTGATGTTCAACCGCTGAGCCACGCCGGCTGGGAAAGTTCCACTTTTTAAATTAAACAATCAATATTACTCTCTTTTGTCATAGTTGATATAGCTATTTATGGACCTTTATCATCCCCAAATATTTTTGAGTTTTACTAGTTCTTAAAAAAAAATCCTACTACAATTTTAACTGTAATTACAAAGAATTCAGAGATCAATTTGGGGAAAATCAAAACGAGCATATGTTTCTATAATTATTTCACTGAAACTCTTGACAAAAATCACCAAAGTTACCTCCATTTTGCTAAGCCTATAGGAATTTTAACTGCAATTGCAGTACAATCACTCCTTCTTAAATGAAGCACTTTTTTGACTTGGCTTCCAGAACTCTACATACCAGGGTTCAACAAACTTTTTCTGTAAGGGAGCCAGATAGCAATTTTAGGTTTTGTGGGTTAATTAATTATGCTGTTGTAGCGTGAAAGCAGTCACAGACAATAATGAATTAAGTGTGATAGTGTTCCGATAAAAATTTATTTACAGAAAAAGGCAATAGATCAGATTTGACCCCTGTGGCCACAGTTTGCCAATGTTTGCTCTACAATCTCCTTATTTTCATCCTACTACCTGGAAACTTCTGTCTCTTGTTCTTGTTGTTCCTCAACTCCTTAATCACTTAACACTGGCATGTCCCCAAGGACTCAATCATTTTTCTTCTTCATATATAACCAGTTTCTTGCTGATTTCATCCAATATCATGACTTCATGTGTTTTATGTATATTATTTTTTTAAAGAAACAGAGAGGACCCAAATAAAATCAGAAACAAACGTGGTGAAGTAACAACTGACACCATAGAAATACAAAGGATTGTAAGAAAATACTATCAACAACTATATGCCAATAAGCTGGACAACCTGGATGAAATGGACAAATTCCTAGAAAAATACAACCTTCCAAAGCTGAGTCGGGAAGAATCAGAGAACCTGAATGGGCCAATAATCACTGATGACATTGAAGCAATAATAGAAAAGTTCCCAGTGGACAAGAGCCCTGTCCCGGACAGCTTTGCAGGAGAGTTTTACCAAGCATTCAAAGAACTAGCATCCATTTTTGATAAAAATTCTCAGCAAAGTGGGAATAGAGGGATTATACCATAACATAATAAACACCATATATGACAAACTTATAGCCAACATCATGCTCAATGAGCAAAAACTAAAACCAATTCCCCTAAGAACAGGAACAAGACAGGGGTGTCTGCTTTCACCATTTACCACTCTTATTCAACATAGTGCTGGAAGTCCTAGCCACAGTGCTCAGACAAGAAAACATAAAAAGCATCCAAACTGGAAAGGAGGAAGTAGAGCTGTCATTATTCACAGATGACATGATATTGTACATAGATAACCCTAAAGACTCCACCAAAAAACCACTAGATTTAATAAATGAATTTGGCAATGCAGCAGGACACAAAATTAACACCCAGAAATAGATGGCATTTTTGAGAATTTTAACTGGTATCTGGACTTTCACCCTTGCCCCCATAGTCTATTCTCAGCACAAGGGCCAGAGTGGTCTCTTTCAAAACTTGAAATCAGATCATATTGCTCCTCTTCTCCAAACCATCTAATGGCTCTGCGTTTCATTAAGAGTAAAAACCACAGTCCTTGTAATAGCCTACATAACTGGCACCCACTCTCCACTTCCTTCTACCACATATTTCTATGACTTCATCTCCTACTATATTCTCCCCCTAAATCACTTTGCTCCTGTCACTGGCTGTCTTCAAACATAGCAGACATGAACGTGTCTCAGGACACTGCACTATAATTTGCTCTATTTCAAAATCTCTTCCCTTAGATATTTGCATGGCTGGATCCCTCACATAGTCTTTGCTCAACGGTCACTTTCTTAATGCGATCTTCCCTGATCACAGTATTTAAAACTGCAACACTGTTCATCCTACCTTCCTTATCTCCTTTTCCTGCCTTATCTTTCTCCGTATTACTTATCACCTTCTAATTTACTTTTTAATTATGTTTATTATTTGTCTCTCACTTCTAGGAAGTAGGTACCCCCAGGGCAGTGAATTAGTGAGAGTCCCAACAAGAAATACATGATACACTTAAAGTATGGTAGTTTGAGAAAGATGTATTTATAAAGAGACTATTTAGCCCTAGCTGTTTTGCTCAGTGGTTAGAGCATCGGCCCACAGACTAAAGGGTCCTGGGTTTGATACCTCAGTTGCAGGCTCCATCCCCGGCCCCAGTGGGGCCTTGAGTGGGAGGCAACCAACTGATGTGTCTCTCTGACATTGATGTTTCTCTCACCCTCTCTTCCTTCCACTCTCTCTGAAAAGCAATGGAAAAAATTCACCCATCTTTGGGTGAGAATATTTTTTCCATTGATTTTCAGAGAGAGTAGAAGTGAGAGAGACAGAGGGGGAGAGGGAGAGAGAAACATCAATGTGAGAGAGGCACATTGATTGGTTGCCTCCCCTACGTGCCCTGACCAGGGAGGGGGCTCCAGCCTGCAACTCGAGGTATGAGCCCTTGGCTGGAATTGAACCCAGGACCCTTCAATCCTCAGGCTGACACTCTAACCCCTAAGCAAAAAAGGTTAGGGCTGGGATTAAATCTTGATTGGGGTCTATACAAGAGAGAATGGGGAAAGAAGTGGAGGCCTCCTAGAACAAAAAAGAGCAGATAAATGGTGCTGAAGACTGAGGGCAGGAGGGGTTTCAAGAAAGTTGTTTTTTTAAAATGGAAAATATTTCAGAATGTTGAATGCTGTTGACAACAATCTAAACAATCTAGTAGAGAGAGGGGAAAAATATTTGGCACAGAAGAGGAATATTATAGGAACAAAGTCCTTGAGGGTTAGATTAATCCCAACATACAGTTGACCCCTGAATGCAGGGGTAAGGGATGCCAAACCCCTGTGCATCAGTCAAAAATACATGTATAATATCTGACTCCTCTAACACTTAAGTTGTCCCTTGGTATATGCAGGGGATTGGTTCTAGGAATTCCCCCAAACAGTACCAAAATCCAAGAATGCTTTAGTTCCCTATATAAAATGGTATAGATCAATGCATACAGTCAGCCCTCCGTATCCACAAATTCCTGACTATGAATCGAAAATTCTACAAGTATTTACTGAAAAAAGAATCATGTATAAGCGGAACTGTGCAGTTCACACCTGTGCTGTTCAAGGGTCAACTATATAGTGACATGGGATATGATCAAAATTGCTTTATATGTAATCAGGAAAAGAATGGGCTATTGGATAAATGATGCTGAAGCCACTTGCTTTGACATAAAAAAATGATGGAGCCTGGCCGGGTGTGGCTCAGCGGTTGATCGTCGACCTAGGATCCAGGAGATCAGGGTTCGATTCCTGGTCAGGGCACATGCTGAAGCTGCTGGCTCGATCTCCAGTCCGGGGCATGCAGGAGGCAGGCGATCAATGACTCTCTCATCATTGATATTTCTATCTCTCTCTCTCTCCCTCTCCTTTCCTTTCTCTGAAATCAATAAAGATACATTTAAAAAAAAAAAAAAAAAAAAGACTTAAAAAAAATAAAATAAAAAAATAAAAATAAAAAAACTGATGGAGATTCCTCCCTCATATCATAAACAAAAATAAATTCTAGATGGTGTAAAGGCTGGACGATAAAGCGCAAAGCTTCAACATTCGGAGGAAAACGTCTTAGAATATCTTTATGACTTTGGAGTAGAAAAGAATTTTTAAAAAAATCTTTAAAAAAATATATATATATCCTTATTGATTTCAGAGAGAGAAAGGGAGAGGGAGAGAGAGAGATAGAAACATCAATGACGAGAGTCATTGATTGGCTGCCTCCTACACGCCTCTGACTGGGGATAGAGACGGCAACCCGGGCATGTGCCCTCACCAGGAATTGAACCGAGATCTCCTGGATCCTAGGTCGATGCTCAACTACTGAGCCATGCCTGGCCGGGTGAAAAGAATTTCTTAAAAAGATACAAAAGCAAAATTAATAAAGAAAAAGATTTTTTTAAATGGATACACTAAAATAAATTCCCATACTACAGGTTTATCATAAATAAAGTTAAAAGACGAGTCACATATTGGAAGAAGACATTTGCATCACAGATAACCAATACAGGATTAGTATCCAGAATACATATATATTTAATTTTTATGTAGGTATAATTTCCATATACATAATAAGAAATATACATGGGAGGTGAAAAGTTATGTAGCAATCTTTTGACATGTATAATCCGTTTCACAGACTACTAACTAAATCTGGTTTAGTAATAAGTGTGGCACATCTAAATAATTTTGATAATGTTTTGATCTCCTAAAATTATTTTTAAGTATAAATTTTATATCCAGTATGGATATAGTAATATGTTTTGACAACAAAGCATTGAGAATCTTGCAAAAATTAAAAACCTATGTAATCACTGAATGGGAGAATTGATCAGTGAATGGGAGAAAACATACTGTTCACTGAGAAAAACAGAATGGTAAAGATAATCATAAAAGAGAAATAAGAATAATATTAAATACAATTTTATAGTTCCCACCATTAGATGGTAGAATGCTAAACTGTTTTATAATACTGCCAATCTCTTTAGGAATGGGACATGTGGAAGAAAAGCTATTTAAGTTTTATTAATTAAAATCAGGAGCATGCAGACATATATTACATTTTCACAGTAAAGTCTAGCTGTAGTCTAATTACAGCTAATTCTACCAAGACTATGTTATGTAGTTTGACTAAGGGCCACTATTTCTTTAAAAAATTAGGATTTCTTTATTCCACAGTGATCCTAGGTGATTTTGATATTTTAGCATCTATCTTCAGAGGACTGATTTAAAAATGTCTTTATAGGAACACAGAGATACTCTCTATCTCTACAAAGAAATTCTTATTTGTTAGCTACAGAAACCGTTTCAGTGCCTTAAGAAAAAAAGGCCACCTTCTGTGGAAAGCTGGCACACACTGTGATTTTTTAAAAAATTTTAATTGATTTTATAGAGAGAGAAACATCAATTTGTTGTTCCACTTATATATGCACTCATTGGTTGATTTTTGTATGTGCCCTGACCAGGGATTGAACCTGCAACCTTGGCGTATCGGGATGATGCTCTAACCAACTAAGTACCCGGCCAGGGCCATACACTGTGATGTTTTGACCAATTTAATGTGTTTGGGACTAAACATCAATTTAATCTAATAATCTTAATCTAATAGTTTCGTTTCACATGGGAGGAAAAACCATCAACTTGTCAAAACACTGCATTCTCAAATAGTTATGGTAAGACTGAAATACTTACCAAAGTATTTCAAAGAGAAATAAATACATTTCCCTAAGCATTTATTTCACTTTGTAAAGTTTGATTTTCAATGAAAATGAAATGTCTTATCTAATAGTTCTTTAGAAATATTTAGCTATGGCCTACAGTTTTGAGCAATGTCCAATTAATATGAAACTTAATTATAAAACTATACTTTGATTCACTAATTTTTAACATGCCAGTTCGGAGAAAATTATCTGCATTTCCAGGACTTTTGTTGCAGTTATATATTAAAAAATTTTTAATTACAAAGACTTGATTGTATCCTAGAAAATTCAGTGCTTCTGAGTTGGTGCATCACAATATGGCACATTTTCTATAAGAAGGTCTTTCCTAGGGACCAATTCTGAAAGAAAAACAAAAAGGGAATAATTAACATTATGAAAATTAAAATTAAATGCAAATACACTCATTCCCCTTAAAATTTATAGCAATAAAATATGGACTTTTAAATATGGCAAATTTTCCAGGGATATTTTATTTCAGTTAACCCCTAAGGTGGAGTCCTTGATTTTAAATGGAGACAGTAGGATTCTAATTTCAGATTACTATAAAAACATGTATGACCAATTTAACCCTTTGTCATTTATTAAATATAACTGATTAAATAACTGAACAGAATTCAGCTAAAGCACATTATCACCCATCTGATTACAGATTACTGATAATTAAAACCACCAACTGGAAAATGCTTTTATACTACTTACTTATTATATAAAAAGCAGGACTACTTTCTTAATTTAAAGATTCCAAATTTTATAGAACAGTGGTTCTCAACTGGGAGTGTTTTGGGTAGTCACACCAACTGAAGAATGCTACTGGAATGTAGTGGGCAGGAGCCAGGGATGTGCTGGACAGTCTGTTATAGCAAAGAACTATGCTGGTCAAAATGCCATTAGTGCCCCATTGAGAAACATAGTTAAACAATAACAACATTAAGTGTTGATTTCTACGCAAGACCATGCTAGAGTCAACTGAGGTTAAGCTCTTAATATAAAATTTTGAGGAGATACATGATTTCTCTGCTTTTAACTCCAGAAAAGCTGAAATCAGGTGAATTGTCAAGTTAAAAAAATGTTCATGCCACATTCTATGAAAGAACTTGCCTATACTCTTAAAAAACATCATGGTCAAGAAAGATAAAGAAAAACTGAAGAGCTGCTCCAGATTAAGAAAGATTAAAAAAACATAATGACTAAGTGCCATTTGTGTGATCCTCAACTGGATAGTAGACTAGAGGGAAATTTTCTTTCCTACTGCTATAAAGTACAGTTAAGACAAATAGAAAAATCTGAACAACAGTACTACATCAATGTTAAGATCCTGCTTTTGATAATTATATGGTGGTTACAAAAGAAAATGTCCTTATAAATTCAGGAAATACACACTGAAGTATTTTTGAGAAATACACCTTAAAGTATTTCTCCAAATCTAAACCCAAGTGGGCTATCATAATTTTTAAAAATGCTCATTTGGGGGAAAAGAGGCATTATCCTCAAGAAAGTTTAGGGGGGGAAAACAAGGAAGGATGATAAAGCAAATGTGGTAAAATGTTAGCCTTTGAGGAATCAGGGTAAAGGGAATTCCCATATCCTTCAACTTTTCTTGCATCTTTTCTGTAAATTTGAATCATTTCAAAAAAATTTTTTTAAAAATATATCACTAAAACAAATTCAGTTTAGAAGGAAAATGGAAATTCTCACTTAATAAAAAAAAAAATAACCCATCTGACTAAAAATAATGCTCTTATTAGGCAAATGGCAAATCTGGTTTACTGAAATAAAAACCTTTGTTTATATCTCACCTACTTTGCCAAACCTTTGGAAGTTTCCCCAGATTATAGTTTAGGTTTTAACTGACTAACAAAGGCAGTACATTATTCCACTCATCAAACATAATGTGTGCCTGTTTTATGCTGGACATTACATCAAGAAATGAAGCTATGGAGGTGAATGTAATAGTCTCTTCAGTAGAACATGGTGACTATAATTCATAATTCTGTGCTGCACATTAAAAGATGGTAAGACAATTGGTTGTAAAAGTCTTTATCATAAGAAAAAAGCTGTAACTATATTTTTTCATAATATACACAAATATTGAATCAGTATATTGTACACCTGAAACTAATATAATATTACATGTCAACTTTGCCTCAAAAAAAAAAAAAAAAAGTCTATTCAGCTTCAAAGAGTTCACAATCTAGGGAAAAGACAGAAATTAACCAAAAGTCCAACAAACGATAGTTTAAATGAGTAAGAGATTTAATTTTCTCATGTATCAAGAAATACAGATTAAGTTAGTCCTGGGCTACCTAAGGACCCACACACTCTTTTCTTCTTGTTCTGCTACCCTTCATGTGTGATTTTTTTTCTTGATTGTTGCTGCCCCATCACAAGTGGGTTCCAGGAAGGAAGAGAGAAGGAAGAAGGGCAAAAGGAGAGTGATAGCTTGGCCTATGCCCTTTCAACATCTATTAGATGATGCCTTCTTGGGAGCAACATCTAATAGCTGCTTACAATGACCAGAATGGTGTCACATGGTCTGAGAAATAACTTTTTTCTTTTGTTTAGCACAATACAGCCCGAACACAATTTTTCAGTTAGTAAGAAAGAATGAGAGGAGATTGAAAGATGGCAGCAGAGTAGGTGGACCTCTCTACCAGCTCCTTCCAGAATCGAACTGTAATTAAAACTAAATTGGGGAATATTCACCCTGAGTTACCAGCTGAAGACTGGTTGAAGAGTAGATTTTAATTTTATTTTTTTTTTAATATGTTTTATTGATTTCAGAGAGAGGAAGGGAAAGGGGGAGAGAGAGATAGAAACATCGATGATTAGAGTCATCGATCAGCTGCTGCCTGCAGGCCCCCTACTGGCGATCCAGTCCCCAAACGGGCATGTGCCCTGATGGGGAATCGAGCCTCAGACTCCTATGAGAGATCAATCTCCTGGATCATAGGTCGATGCTCAACAGCCAAGCTATGCCAGCTGAGCTGAAGAGGAGACTTTTAAACAAGGAAGGGCAGAAACCACCGTGAGACTGGTAGAAGGGGTGGGGATGCGGGGATGCCAGAGGCCATGGCCCAGCACCCAGGAGTTGGTGGGCCAAGGGTGAAGAGGGATCCCCCAGAGAGGAGAGAGGCCTGGACCACAGGCAGGACTCCCCAGACTGGACAGCCAGAGCTGGAAATAGCGGCACATGCAGCAACGAGAGGCAGGGCTTCTATCAGCCAGAGAGCTGAGCCTCCCAGAGACAAAGCCATTTTTTTAAAGGGCTGGCGCATAGGATTTACCTTCCCAGACGCTCACCCTAGGTTTCAGCGGTGGGAGCGCGGTGGGAGCTGGAGTTGCCCAGGACAGGGGTGGAAGGAGTTGGGGATAGTTTCAGGGAGGGTGGCTGCCAGAATACCTGTGCTGAGTCACCACCACGCCATATCACAACAGTCATTTTTCCTAAGAGGCACAAGCCCTTCCCAACAATAGAAGCCTGAGGAAAGGCAAATACCCCGCTTCAGGATACAGCTTGCCCTACCCTAAGGAATCCTGCTCACCTCGCCCTCTGGAATCCTGCGTGCCCTACCCTGCATCTTAACCCCTGCTGAAGAGGCAGCAGTCTGAGGAGGCAGCAGTCTCAGGGAGCATCAGTGGCTTGCTTTGGGGAAGGGACATTCTCCCACATTCCTAGGGACCTGGCTGGCACTTCCCTCTCATGGGAGAGCTGATAGAAACTCCTGGCTTCCCAAAGACCCCACTGGCTGAGGGGCTCCACCTGGCCAAGGACAAGGAAATAGTCTAGGGACACACCTACCATATTCCCCGAAGTCTGAAAGTTTGCTGACGGGCCTTAGGCCCTGTACTGCTAAAAACCTAGCCTAGGAGCACAGGGTGGCCTTGCCTGTGGGGGCTGCCAAACTCAGAGGAGGCAGCTGTGGATCACTTGAAGTTTGGAACAAGGCATCAAGAGCAAAATTTGGACAGCTTCTGACATGGACTAGCACAAAAGTACCTCCTGGGAGGCCAGAAATCAACATACAAAAACAGCATCAGACATAAAGAGCAGGATCCAAAGGGAAATCCTAGCAGGCACTAAAATTTGCCAAGATGAACTTCACTTGTTTGTTTTGTGTTTTTCCCCCATGATTTTCTTTATTTTTTCTTTTTTATTGCTTTGGTCTTATTATTGTTATTATTTTTCTCTTTTCCCTCGTTTCTTTCATATCTCTTATTTGCCTCTTTTCTTCTTACTCTATTTTTCTTTTCTTATTTTGCTTTATATCTTTCTTTCTCTTCTTTTTACCTTCTCATAATTTTTTCTTAGTTACTTTTTTACTGTTTTCCTTTTCCTACTCTCTTTTTTCTCAGACAAGAAAAAGCTAAAGGAGTTCTTTACCACCAAACCAGTATTACAAGAAATGTTAAAGGGTCTTCTTTAAAAAGAAGAAGAAAAAAAGATAAAAAATAGGAACAATAAAATGACAAATAAGTACTTATCTATCAACAATTAAATCTACAAACAAAATGAACAAGCAGAACAGAAACAGATTCATAGATACAGAGAACTTTTTGTTGGCTGCCAGATGGGAGGGGGATTGGGAATGGGTGGGTGAAAAAGGTGAAGGGATCAAGAAGTACAAATTGTTTGTTTCGGAATAGTCACGGGGATGTAAAGTACAGCATAGGGAATAAAGGCAATATTCTAATAACTAGTTGTGGTGCTGGATGGGTGTAGGATTTATTGGGATGATCACATATTAAGTTATGTAATGTCTGGTCACTGGGGTGTACAAAAAAAACTTATTGTGATAATCATTTTGCCACCTATACATATATAAAAACATTATGCTACACACCTAAAATTAATGCAATGTTATATGTAAATTTTATTTATTTATTTATTTTTATTTTTTTAAAGTACTGGTTTATTTATTTTTTTAAATATATCTTTATTGATTTCAGAGAGAAGAAAGGAGAAGGAGAGAGAGAGAGAGAAACATCAATGATGAGAGAGTCATTGATCGAGCCCACAGCCCGGGCATGTGCCCTGACCGGGAATCAAACTCCGATCGCCTGGATCCTAGGTCGATGCTCAACCGCTGAGCCACACCTGGCTGGGCTACATGTAAATTTAAAAAAAATCTATCGATGGCATGGTTTATAATAGTGTGACAACCAAAGAAGCATCTAGGATATAAATAATTTATAAGACATTAAAATACTTAACTTTGCCATTAGAGAAAACATCTCACATATCAAACACACAAATATATATAAGTTCAAATTAGAAATCTTAAACACAAAATTGTTTTCTTCTAAGAACCTGTTCCTGACCCACCAAGTTTTGGATTTGGAGCTCTGCTATGTCCCTCCACAACACTGCCTCTCTTATTATGGCACCAAAAGGACTGTGACTGAACACTTAATTGTCTCTCTTATTAAGTTCCATAAGGACAGGAACCAGATCAGTCTTGTCCATTGTCCTATTCTCACTGCCTAGCACAATAGGAATTCAATATATGTTTGTTGAAACATACTAACTTTCCTTAGAACACAAACCTTAAGAGAGTTTTAGGCAAAGAATATAAAAACCAAAGGACATAAATTTAAAATTAAAAAGCTGTGGCACATTTATACCATGGAGTACTATGCGGCTGTGAAGAGAAAGGACCTTTTGGCCTTTGGCATGGCATGGAGGGAACTAGAGAGTATTATGCTAAGTGAAATAAGCCAGTCAGAGAAGGACAAGTACCACATGATCTCACTTATATGTGGAATATAATAAACAAAATAAAATGATGAACAAAGTGGATCCAATAACATAGAAGCTTAGAACAAACTGAGGGATCTCAGAGGGAAGGCAGGGAGGGGGGTAGGTGGGGAAAAATTAATCAGGGAACTGGTACGTTTATGGGCGTGGCCCATGGACAGGGACATTGGTATGGGGAGGGCCTGGGAGTGGGATGGATGTGGGGTGGAGGAGATCAGTGGGGTTAAAAGGGGGGCATCTGTAATGGTCTCAACAATAAAGAAACATTAAAAAAAAAAAATCTGAAGGAATAGTTTCTTAGAGCTTTTATTTTTTTAATGTATCACACATGTATAGAAGCACATCCCTATTTTGTTTGTCTTACATATATGCCAGAGAGAAAGTTAAAAAATATAGATAATGCTATTCAAAAATTAAATGCTATTAATGTATAGCACCCGGAAGTCCTGAGTTTTCCTGATACCATCTTTATTCATAAGCTTGGTTACTGTCTATAGGATATATGTTTGATAAAGGCCAACACTGAAACTAGCTGACCAATGTCCATATTAGAAAAAGGGCTCTAAATACCATATGATTAGATGTGGAATCTAATGAACAAAATAAACTAACAAACAAAATAGAAAACGTCTCATACATACAGAGAACATACTGACAGCTGTCAGAGGGGAGGGGGGAGGGGGCTGGGTGAAAAAGGTGAAGGGGTTAAGCAAAAAACAAAATAAAAAAACCTCAGACATAGACAACAGTATGGTGATTAGCAGAGGGAAAGGGGGATGAGAACTGAAGTAGGAGGGGGTAAAGGAGGGATAAATGGTAATAGAAGGAAACTTGACTTGGGGTGGTGGACATACAATATAATACGCAGATGATGTACTATACAATTGTACTCCTGATACCTATATAATTTTATTAACCAATGTCACCCAATAAATTCAGTAAAAAAAAGAAAAAGGGCTTTGACAAATGTCAATAATCAATGAAAAATCAAGTATAGAACAATGAGTTAATTTCAATATTTTTCTAGGTAATAGTTATTATTTTTCTATAGAAAACTTAAAAAGGTTAGGCTGCACCGATGATGAGAATGATATGAATAAAAAGTTATTAATCCAAATTCATGCCCCTGATATCATACTCCCAAAATACAAAAAAGTAGGGACTATTTGGGAAAATAATACTTTCCTCAATATTTTTATTTTTTATTCTCACCCAAGGATAAGATTTTCCATTGCTTTTCAGAGAGAGTGGGAGGGGGAGAAAGAGAAATTGAAACATCAATGTGAGAGACACATCGACTGGTTGCCTCCCGCATGTGCCCGGACCAGGGCCGGGGATCAAGCCTGCACCCTAGGTACGTGCGCTTGGCCAGAATCAAACCTGGGATCCTTCAGCTGCAGGCCGACGCTCTAACCACTGAGCAAACCGGCTAGGGCTTTCCCCAATATTTTAAAAATACTTTAAAAATAAGAAGTTTTCCCCAAATGATCAAATTACTATGTCTCTAATAAAGAATGCTGATATTATCTATAAGGATAATGAAAGAAAAAATTTTTAAAGAAAAAATAAGAAATTACTTATAATAAAGAGTTCTTGCTGGGAGTCAATATTTAATTTCCACTGTAAATATTATTTGGAAGAGAAGAAAAAGAGAGATGGATTCAGAATTCAGGCAGAAAAGGTGATTGCTCTTGCAGATGGAATTTCACTTTCAATTATTCTTCAAGTTGGGACATTATGTGGTATTTTTTAGAAGCACATAATCATAATTCTCTATTTTGTAGACAAGAAGCAGAATTTAAATTCCTTTCACTTCTATATGCCAGTATGGACACTGCTAAAGTATGTGTAGGAATTATGCTTAAAGTAACTTTTAAAATAAGAGATTAAAGGATCAAATTTGTTATATCTTGGACCTGTAGGCATAAATTAGGCAAAAGAGACCCATTTATATCTTAATAGAAAGAACAAGACCATTATTAAGGCAATATGCCATTATAAACAAATAATCATGAAAGAGTCAATATTTTCAATCCTGTGGGAATATTAAATTATACAGAAAACCAAAAGATAAAAATAAAAATTTAAACCAATGCTGTCCTATCTAAAACCAGACATTTGAAATATAGGATTAACTATGTTTACTGCCCTTAGAAATATAATTCAGATCTAATCATTTCTGATAAATCCTCATGAACTAAAAATAACTTTAAAAGCCCTACAGGACTTATATCACTAGCTATCATGTAGTAAATCAAGACATTACGGTACAAACTAATTGAAGAGATGATAAAGTCCAGAAACAGAAGCACATACATGCATAGTTATTAGATTTTATGACAAAGGTGACCCTGCAGTGTAGTAGGGAAAGAACGGTGTTTTCAATAAATGCTGGATCATCTGACTATTCACATGAAAAAAATAAACTTTGACCCCTATCTCAAACCACATACAAAAATCAATTCTAGTAGATATAAACAACCAAATGGAAAGATCAAACAGTAAAGCTTTTGGAAGAAAGCATAGGAAAATCTCTTCATGACCTTCTTTAATACTGCTTAACCAGGACTCAAAAGTACAGCAGGTCCTGAAATAATGTCCTTTTGTTCAACCTCATTTCAACGTAACATTGATGAGGTGCCTTAGAAACTTAACTCTTGTTTATATCAATTAGCCTACAGAAAAACTGGTTTCACTATATGTCTCTTCACTTAAAGTTGCAGAACCTACTGGTGCTGTCGAGGACTTACTATACTAACCATAAAAGAAAAAATTGATAAACTGGACTACATTAAAATTAAGAACTCATCAAAAGGTATTACCAAAATGAGAAAGCAAGCCGCAAAATAGATTCTTGTCATACATATATCCAACAAAGAATGTGTATTCAGAACACATAAAGAATTCTTTCAAATCAATAGCAAAATGGCAGATAATTGCTAAGAAAATGGGCAAAAGACTTACACTGTCATCTCATAAAATAACTGGCCATTAAACTGAAAAGTTGCTAAAACTTCATTAGTTACCAGAGAAATGAAAATTAAAATCACAATATAACACCATTACACAATTACCAGAAAGGTTAATTTAAAGAGACATACAGTACCAAATGTTGGGGGATATAAAGCAACTGGAGCTCTCAGATACCACCACTGGAAGTGTAAATTAGTCTAACCACTTTGGAAAACTGGTTAGCAGTATCTACTTAAAGCTAAATAAACATACAATTCCTTTGACCTGGAAAATTCACTGCTAGATACCCACTACCCAGGAAATGCATTATATTTGTATTTGTGTATATACATATACATGTACTTGTGCATACATATATTTTTTTAAACCAAAAGGCACATAGTAGGATGTTCACAGAATCATTATTTATTATAGTTCAAAATTAGGAACAACCCAAATGAATAGCAGAATGAATAAGCTACGGTATATTCAAACAATATTCACAGAAATGTTGCTATACACAACAATATAAATTATTCTCATAAATATAATGTTGAGAGAAAGAAGCCAGACAAAATAGTAATCCTGTATGATGCCATCTATATAACGTTAAAACACTTTAAGTTAAAAATGGATAGTGTTAAAAGTCAGGACAGTCCTGACCTGTGTGGCTCAATTGGTTGAGTCCTCTCCCATGCACTAGAAGGTTGTTGGTTCAATTCCTGGTCACGGCACATGCCCAGGTTGTGGGTTCCATCCCCAGCAGGGGGGTGTGCAAGAGGCAGTCGATCAATGACTCATCATTGATGTTTCTCTCTCTCTCTCTCCCGCTCCCTTCCTCTCTCTGAAATCAATAAAGATATATATATATTTTTAAAAGTCAGGACAGTGGTCATGCTTGTGGGGAGGTGGTGACTGGGAAGGGCCATAAGGTCATGAGGGGACTTCTGGGATACTGGTACAAAGTATTATACAGCTTGAGGCAGATGTTGGTTACACGAATATTTCACTTTGTGAAATTCACTGGGCTATACAGCTATAAATTGGGCACTTTTCTGTTTGCATGTTATTCTTTAAAGAAAAAAAGTCTTTCAGAAACTGCTAATGTCATCTTTTTTGTTGTTATTGTTGTCCCCAAAGAAACTTTAGGGAATAAAAACAACGCATAATGTAAAATGAGATTTTGCTGAAGCCCCTCCAGGAGTCTGGAGGTATAATGAAGGATCCTCTATTTTTATTCCCTATAATCCCAATTTTTTTGAATTAAAGTAACTCTAATCATAGAATAAAAGGTAAAGAAACAGACTTAGCCTCAGTGATAAATGATACTAGAAATATTAAAAACTCCAAGTAAATATGATAAAAATAGTCATCCTGTCTTTGTAACTGTAGCTTTGTAATATAACCAGTAGTTAAGATTTAAAAACAAAATTAAAAGAGAAAAAGATCCGGTTAACATAGTTTCAAATTCAGCATTTTAAATTTCATTTAATTTTTAATCCTCATCGGAGGACATTTTTTTCCATTGCTTTTCAGAGAGTAGAAGAGAGAGAGAGAGAGACGTATCAATGTGAGAGAGACACACTGATTGGCTGCCTCCCACATGAGCCCCTGACCAGGGCTGGGGATGGAGCCTGCAACCGTGTTCTTGGCAAGAATCGAACCTGGGACCCTTCAGCCCCTTCACTCTAACTACTGAGCCAAACCAACCAGGGCCATAATTCAGCAATTTTAAATGGTAGATTTACAAATGTATACAATATATACCACGCTGTCTGTCAAAAATCAAGCTGTTTTAATAACCATTATTAAAAGCACTGTAATTGCTCAATATTTTAAAACACATTGCAATCAGAAAAGATTTTTCTTTCATTTTACTTACTCAGTGTATTGTGGTCTGTGTGAATACCTTGTATAACAGATGTTCTGAGTAACAATTCCACATCAGAACCTATTTTTATTAGCTGTTAAGAAAAGCAAACACAGAATAAATCCTTCAGGCGTTTTTTCAATGGTTCATATGAATGAAAAATTTTGAAAATTATGGGTTTACTACAATTTCTTTTTATGTAATTATATTGCCTTTAACTTTTTGTAATCATTCCAAGTGTACAGAAAGCTCAGATAGGCGTATACTTTTAACTTTTATCCATCCATTCCATATTTTTTTCCAAAACACATTTAGAGTATTGTTTTGTTGAATATATGTTACAATCTTTTTAAAATACACAGTTTTTTGGGGGGGTGGTGGTGAATCTTTCTTTTATAGAGTTGGATGTTCTGAACACTAGAAAGAGTGTTGGATTAGGAGTCAGATTACTTGGATTCCAACTCTGGCTCTGTCATTAAGTGTATCGCCTTGGGTTAATAACCTACTCTGAGTTTCAGACCTCATCATTTACAAAATAAAGACCTGGACTAGGACAGCAATTCTCAATGTGTGGACCCCTTGAGGCACCCTGAGACCCTTTCAGGGAACCACGACATCAAATTTATTTTCATAATATGAGAGCCTTCTGCACTGTTTGTGAGAACTAGAGCTTTCTCTATGACATACCATTTGTACTTGAATAAACCACTAACAGACAAGCAAACAATGATTAATCAGACTTAGGTATTTGGTACACTTTTTCTTGAAAATGAGTGAAGTGAGGAGGGAAGTTAACAGGGGTCAGAGGATATAGCCTTTTGGGTCATGGAATAGGAGTCATGGGGGTTGTGAGCTGAGGAGGGATAGAATATGCCTTTTTTTAAAAAAAAGGTTCACTCTGCCTTTAAAAGTATTGAGAATAGGCTTCAGTTAGGGCAAAATAAGGGAGGTCCAGTAGAAGGCTGTTGGAACAATTCAGTTAGAAATGACAATGACTTAAACCAGGAGATAATGATAGGAAGGGATGAGAAGTGCTCAAATTCTAGATATATTTTGAAGGTTAAGCAAATATGATTTGCTACCAGATTAAATGTAAATTTGACAGAAGAAAAGCAGTCAAAATAGCACCTAAGATTTTGATCTGAGCATCAAAAGGAGGAAGTGCCAGGACGGGCGTGGCTCAGTGGTTGAGCGTCAGCCTAGGACCCAGGAGATGGTGGTTTGATTCTCATCAGGGCACATGCCCGGGTTGTGGGCTCAATCCCCAGTCGGGGGTGTGCAGGAGGCAGCAGCCGATTAATGACTCTCTCATCATTGATGTTTCTATTTCTCTCTCTCCCTCTCCCTTCCTCTCTCTGAAATCAATAAAGATATATTAAAAAAAAAAAAAAAAAAAAGGAGGGAGCTGCCATTAACTAACATGGAGAAGCCTGTGGGAGACCAAAGCCTCACATCCTGACAGACCTGAGAAGGGGCTAGAGAAAGGGGGGAAAAAAGGGTCACCTCACCCACTGGAGATGAATAAACTGAGTCCTAGGTCTAAGGCTGGGAACAAGGTTAAATGAGGAACAGGGATTAGGGGAGACCAGAGGGAATGAGCAGGAGGTGGTATGTATGAATTATGAATAAAATTAAATTGAATATATCATTTCCACTGATCTAATAGCGACAGAGTTCTACACTGTGACTAACCTTTAAGGAAATTTATCACTTGTTGATATATATTATCAAAGAATATTCATAATTTTTTGAAAAGGCTATTACATACTCCTATACCTTTCCAACTATTTTTTTAAAAAATATATCTTTATTGATTTCAGAGAGAGGAAAGGAGAGGGAGAGAGAGAGAGAGAGAGAAATATCAATGATGAGAGAGTCATTGATCAGATGCCTCCTGCACGCCCTCGACTGGGGATCGAGCCCGCAACCCAGGCATGTGCCCTGACCAGGAATCGAACCCTGATCACCTGGATCCTAGGTCGACGCTCAACTGCTGAGCCACACCTGGCCGGGCTCTAACTATTTGTTTGTGTGAGGCTGGATTTTCTTCATATACTTCAACATAAAAAAACATTGAATGAGGAAGCAGATAGAATATAGCTGACTTCTATTAAGCCAGACATGAAAGAGATCTGAAAAAATGTAAAGCATGCCACTCTTCTCACTAAATTATTTTGAAAATAGTTATTTTTCCATAAACAATGTATTTGTTAACATGCAATGGGTTTATTGTTTTTAAGTAATTTATTCAATGTATATATATTTAAATTTCATAGTTTAAAATTCTAATACTGTATGGTAAATATTGATAGGTATAACACATAAACAGCACTTTTTAGGGTCCTCAATTTTTAATAAGGTAAAGGGGTCTAGAGACCAAAAAGTTTGAGAACTGCTACTCTGGAGAATGCTTAAATTTCCTTTTGATGCCAAGACTAATGAACCCTTTAATATATGATAATGTAATAATCCAAAAGCTACTAAATGTTTAATATATGAAGTTATAGAAAGTAAAAAAGTACTTGTCTATTTGTACATAACAAATATATAATTTCTAGATTGCTTAATGTTACATTAGAATTCTAAAAGTAAAATGAATTTGGGAGATTGTAGTTCATTTTCTCAGTTTAGTTGATACAGATAATTTAAAATTTAAAAAATTTTAAACCATGATTTCAAAATTTAAAAATTGCCAAATTGTTATTAGTCTACTGAAGAGCAAATGGTACAAACTTCTATGTATACCTTTTAACTTCAATTCAAGCCATGACTTAATTCTAATGTCATCTTAACTTCTACATGAATAAAAATTACATAGTTCCTGTGTGTCCTTTCATATGCTTAAGGGAAATCTTCTCCTTTTTTCTTTATATTATAGGAATAGAAATAATTAAGCTATCTCATTTTGTCTCATTAGCTTATTATATTTACTATTTCAAAAATATATATATCAAAACATAAATGCATTTTTGTCAAAAAATTTTTTAATGTTTGGAAATTCTATTAAACACAGAAGAATTTCTCTAATTTGTACTTTCCTTTTTATCAAACCAGTTCTTGGAATCATAACTACCCCTGCAAACAGTTTTCCATTTTTCATTTTCTTCCTGTGGGTCCTTTCGCTGTATTTATACAAGGTTAAAAACAGGAATACTTAGGAAGCACAAGACTGAGACAGTATTTATACGCAGCATGATTTTATACAGGAAACAAATCAATGTGCATTTTTTCAATGAATATGTATTGGGAGGACTAGGAAGCTCACAGACTAATTTCAGTAGACTGTCTTCAACTAAAACAAGTGACTAAATGCAAATATAGAAAGCAAACCAAGAGTGTTCATAAACTGTGGCTGGTTAACTTCCACCACCAAGATAGGAATTTAAAAAAACTGTCTAGTTGAGCTAAATAAGTAGATGATACCTCTGTAGTTCTGAGTTAACACAGCACTCATTCTTTTCAGTTTCAGTCACTTGCCTTAAGTGAAGATAGCATTTCTACGGGTGTCTGGGTTGATTCAGCTGCTCTTGTTTTGACCATGGCTACCATGCATGTTCTTTTCATCAGGCACCTTGCTGTCTATGGGTGTAGGCAGATGACAGGAGGAGGTGAGCCAGGCTAAACAAGTGAAGGTTATCTGTAGTTGCTTTAACTATCAGGGTTTTTATTTCACATAACCTCTCTATTTTCATCATTTCCTCTAGTTGCTAAGAAAATTTACAAGAGTTTTATTGTAAAATTGGAAAACTCAATTACTGTACCTCTTCTACTTTCTTAGGAGAAGCTTCATTTTTATTGCTTTTAAATTCTTCATTTATCTTTATTCTGGCTGCTACAAAAAGAAAAATACATACAGTTATTTGCTTTTCTAATTTATGACTCCTGTTCCAATAACTTACATGTTATTCATTATGAATGACTACTTCTCTAGTAGAGGAAATAGTTTTGCCCTATGTAAAACAAAATATAAAAATAAGAAATTTATTAAAGAAGTCTCTTGGAGAGCTTTTGACAGGCTGGCAAGTTTGTAATTAAACCTAATATAAACCTTCAGCACTCTAATACTTTTGTTTCCTGCTTTTTAGTTCCAATTTCACTTGTGTACCTCTAGCTATTAGATTCTAACACATCCAATGTAATGCTTTATTCCTATAAATCTAAAAATTTAAATTGAAATGTTTTTAAGGTGGCAAAACTCAGTACATACAAACACATTAAACCACACACACAAACTAATTAAAATAAAGATATAGCAGCTTTGAACGCCTTCTCTGACATGTAAAGTAAGTGATAAATAAAACTTTTGTTCACATATGCCACTGACACTTTGGCATCATTATAGCAGCATAATTCAGTTTAATTTGACAAACTGCCTTATTGTATGTATTACTGTGAGCATTTAATGTAATGATCCATGTAAAGTGATAGTAAATACGCAATGTTACCTGCTCTTATAATTATTTTACTTAAAAACATTTAAAGCAAAAAAACATGCTATTTTGATGGAGAACAGTCATAAAACCTTCCATCTATCTTCATAATTTCAACATATAAGGCGGGCTTTGGAGCCAGACTGCTTAGGCTGAATCCTAGCTCTACCTCTTACTAAGTATAATGTGCGGGAAATCCTTTCACATTTTGTTAGTTTCTTATCTGAATAGAAATTGTACAGTAAAACCTCGATATAAGAGAATAATTCGGGCGAGTGGCAGTGTCTGTTAAAGCTGAAAGTCTGTTATATAATAAAGTAGGTTTCCCGAATGTGTATGTTAAAAAATTGACAAATTAGTTTACCTGTCTTACATAGACATGTTTGTGTAATTAAGTATGCATGAAAAGCTTAATTTCACAGAAAAGTTTTCTATATGTATTACTGTAATTTTAAATTTATACTGAATAGGTCTAGTAAATGTGTGCATTCATCAGTCACTGAGAGTTAACAAATGCACACAACTGGGGCATGGCTTAGTACATGTTGGAACACAGGCTCGCAGGTGTTAAAACTGCTGCAGAAACTGTCACGCCATGTGACAACAGAACCAATTATCCCCACCACAGGGTGTGATCACGTGACAAGAGGTGACTCTTGGATTTAAGTATGTAGTCTATAGTTATAGATATGTAATATTTATTTATGTTGGCAAAATTACTACAGTGTTTTTTCAAACATATGGCCTATTCGTTAAAATCTGCTAAAAACAACAGTGTATTACTTTTGGTGAATTACAAAAACTTGCATTCCTGGGGACAGTGGGGACACTTTACCTAGATTAAAGAGGTTTAGAAATGAATGAGGATTGGGACTGAACATGACCAATACAGAACCTAAGCTTTAGAGCTCTGACTTCCAGGTAAGATAGAAATCACTTAAAACCATGAAATACTGAATTTGGGATTGCTTGGGGATAGATTATCTTTCACAGCTGCTATCACTTCTAGAATGACACAGGTATTAACAATATGGTAGTATCTGGTCCTAGAGTGTGTGAAAATTTGATTATAGAATAGAGAAATTTTATTTTCTTTAAGTATATTCTCCTCAAAAAAGTGTAATCTAAACTAATCTTTATAACACATAACATTAGGGAAGAGGTAATGAAGGTCATTCCCTAAGCTGAGTCTTGACTATACAAAGTCTCTTGGCTATATTAGCCATATGAAGAATGCACTTGCTCCAAAGGAAAAACAATCAACTTACCTTCTAATGCCCTGGTATCATTTTTAAAAACTTGTTGTCTGGTCCTGTGCAATGTTTTAAAGAGCTGTAAAACCTATAAAAAAATCAGAACTCAGACCTCAAAAGAAAAAAGTCACATTTTACATAATAAAATTATTTAAATAGTATTTCTTTTGTTTGTTTCATAGACTATTTTTCAAAGTAGCTGATGAAAACTAGAGTTTGCCAAAATACCTTTACATTGATTATTTTTAAATTTAAAAAAACCTTTATTTACAAAAATAATACATAGTTCTTTGAAAAAAAACAATACAAGCATAGTTAAAAAATTAATAATTCCCCTGCCAAAACCAGTCTGCCAAGGTAAACAACTTTACCAGTCTGGTATGAATTGTTATCATTTTTCTTAAGATACTGAGGCCTTCATCTGTTCTTAAAGTGAGGCACACATATACACAAACTCATGAACTTATGTCTTAAGAGAGCCCAGAAGGAAGATGTTTTAAGTAATTTAAGCAAGTTCAATTGTGATTTCTCAAAAGATAAGTAGAATGCTGAGACTTCTGAATATTCTAAGACTGTGGTAAAAAATGGAGAGAAAAGAGCCTGGCACTTTGGTAGGAGACAAATTGTGAAGAGGCTTTAGTGACATGTTAAGGCCACCTCATACTTCTCAAGTCCAAAAAGGTACTCAGTGTTATTCTCCCAATACTGCTTTTTCTCCTGTTTTCTCAATTTTAGTTATGGAAGACACAGAATTTCTCAAGCCAGAAATCTTTAAATCTACCTTACTCTTCATGTGGAAACTTTAGGATGTCTAATCTTTTGTATATTCATTATATCCCCAAACTATTTAAGTTCAGATCCTCCCCATCCACTTCTTAGACCATTTACAAAGATTTGTCACTCTGCCATCCTTCTCTCCTTTCCTCCAGTCCACTCACCAGGAAATATCATCTAACATTTACTGAGTATATCCTGTGTGCTAGGCACTGTTTTAAGTATTTTATATATTTTAGAAAACCTATAACTTCAAAGTTAGACACCAAAAACATAACAGGAAAAAAGGAGCAGAAAACATAAAAACAAAAAAAACCCAAACAACTACAATTAACTCTTAAGTTACTGCAAATATGGAATAAGAACAAAAAAAGTCAAATTTAAAAAGGAATGTTCTGCCCGGCCAGGCATGGCTCAGAGGTTGAGCATCAACCTAGGATCCAGAAGATCACTGTTCGATTCCCCATTGGGGCATATGCCTGGGTTGCAGACTCAATCCCCAGTTGGAAGCGTGCAGGAGACAGCTAATCAATGACAACTGTCTCGTCAATGGTGTTTCTCTCTCTCCCTCTCCCTTCCTCTCTCTGAAATCAACATATATATAAAATGAAATAAAATAAAAAATAAAAAGGAATGTTTTGGCCCTGGCCAGGTGGCTCAGTTGGTTGGAGTGTTGTCCTGTACACCAGAAGGTTGCAGGTTCTATTCCCAGTTGGGGCGCATGCAGGAGGCAGTCGATTGATATTTATTTCTCACATCGATGTTTTTCTTTTTCTCTCTCCCTTCCTCTCTCTAAAAAAATCAGTAAACATATCCTTGGGTGAGGATTAAAAAAAAAAAAAAGGAACATTCAGAAATTCCCCAAAGCTCTTGGTTATCAAATAAGTGAGAGAAAAATTGCCCAGAAAGTAGAATAAAAATTGAGGAGAGAAAAGATAATTAGGGGAGTGGTCTAGATGGCTTCAACAAGAGAAAACAGAAATTAAAAGGGAGAATAAATTAAGAAAATTTCACCAAGTAAGGTGCATGAGTTACTAGGTTGAAAGGGCTCCGCCAAGTGCCCAACACAAAACCCATACCACAGCTCATGATGTAAGTTCAGCACAATGCTAATAAAAAGACAAACATGAGAGAAAAAACAGTTCACATACAAAGGGTAGATAATCAGAATTGCACCTGACTTCTCATATCACTGTGAAAAGACAACAGCATATTAACTTCAAATTTTGGGAAAAAAAAAAAAAAAAAGTCCAGCTTAGAACACCAAACAAAGCCAAATAATCACCTATGTACAAGGGCAAACAGATATTTTCAGAAATGTAAAGCCTCTTATATGCCATTCACCTTTTCTTGGAACACTATATGTGTTCCACCAAATGTGCTCCACCAAAACAAGGGATGAATCACAAAAGAAAAAAGCTTGGGGATCAGGAAGACAAGTGATCTAACACAGGAGAGGCACAGATGATGGTAAAGGACACATATAGGTCAGCATTTATGCAATGAGCTGAGAAAGCAACTAGCCTGGACTATAAAAAAAGGCAGAACCACTCTAGAAAAAAATGTTACCAGGGAAAAAATAAAACTGGTAGACTTTAGTTTTGCTCAGAGTTTGGGAATAGATATGTAGGAAACTAAACAGTGATAAAAACAAGGCAGTTAATAATTTCAAAAAACTAAGAATTAAAAATTAAAGGCAATGTGATTATATATTCATATTAGAGAGCTCAGCTGTGGGTAAGTTTTATATAGTCAAATAATATCAGAGACAAAAACTGATTCACCAAAACTTGTATATTGAGAGGAATACGGTGTAAAGGGAAGTTTAGTCCTCAACCTCCATAGTTAAAAGTCAACAAATAATATCTCAAAGAGAAAAATACCAGTTTAACATGTTTAGAAACATGGAGGTAAATATCAGAATAGCTAAAATGATTAAAAGCTCTTATCTCTGGGGAGCAGGAATTAGGAGTATCTTGAAGGAAGCAGACACCTACTGGCATTTGTATAACACTATTTCTTTCTTTTTAATTTATCTGTATTTGTCACAACCTTTTAAAAGCAGAATGTGATTTGAGCAGTATATTTCCATTCACAAAACTTGCTCTGAGTTACTTTCAAATGGCTTTACAACATGCCTAGGTCGGCTTATAATTTTACTACTCTAAACAATATTTTTCTTTGGAAAACAAGCTCTATGGATAGTTACTCCCATCAAGTTGGTTCAGCTCAGCATACTAATTTCTAGAGGCCATACATGCAGTTGATAAATATGGGGATGGAAAGTTTAAAAAGTAGATCCTAGGGGATGAAAGTTGTTTTAATCGTGTCTATCTCAAAACATTTCAGTGACTCCCTGGCAAGTATGGCTTGGGGTTAGAGTGTTGGCCAGTGCATCGAAGGGTCGAAGGTTCAATTCCTGGTCAAAGGCATGCAGCTGAGTTGCAGGTTCAGTGCATGTGGTGGAGGCAACAAGTTGATGTGTCTCCCTCACATCGATGTTTCTCTCTTTCCCTCCCTCTCTCTGAAAAACAATGGAAAAAATATCCTCAAGTGAGGATTAAAAAACAACAAAAAAAATTTCAGTGACAAAAGATTTGGTCTACTAAGGAATCTGCTTGAGAGTTAAACACTTTAGACCACAAAGTTAACAAACATTAGGTTACACATATCTCACAACAAACATAACTCATTCTGTTAAAATAAACCAACATGATGGCTTGCTTTATGTCTGTTAAATGAACATCATATGTAAATGCTAAAATAATCGACAGTGTCTCAGAACTGAATAACTGCAGTGACTTAATGCTCTGAAACAGTGTAGGATTTAATAGTAGGTGGTTTTTAATCCTTGGAATTGTGATTGTGGCCCATGAGAAGGAACTTTCAGTGCTAAAGCTGATCATCATGTGTGTAGCCAGAAGAAAAAAAAAATATATATATATATATATATATTTTTTGTAACCACTGTCTTAATGACAAAATAATTGTGGTTAAAAAAAAAAAAAAAAAAGCTAACATGAAACTAGAAAAGAAAAACTAGCTTTATTTACAACCAACATCTTCAATTTCAGTTTGTCATTAGACTCCTTTTCTTATTTTTCTTTTTCTTCCTTCCCTTTGGCCTCATCATCACTGACTTCTTTATCATATTCCTTCTCCACAAAGAGTAATGGGGTAGCCAATAGATTGAGAGTGTTTTTTCACATATCCTTTATCTTTCTCTCCCCCAAGTACTTGGCCTGGTCTTCTTTCATATGCAGGATGACCTCTGTTCCATGAGTCATGGGTTCACCTGTGTCAGTCCTAGCTGTGAATGATACCCCTGCAGAAGGCTCTTAGGCATACTGCTCAGAACCTGCAACCCAGGTACGTGCCCTTGACCAGGAATTGAACCCATGACTCTTTAGTGCTCGGGCTGACGCTCTAACCACTGAGACACACTGGCCAGGGCTGGCGAACTATTTCTTAATCTTTACACATTTATCACCTTGATAAAAACTAAAAATTTTATTTTAAAGAGAAAGGAAAAGGACACTATCAAAAAAGAGAAAAGACATCCCACAGAATGGGAGAAAATATTTGCAAATCATATATCTGATAAGGGGCTAGTTACCTAGAACATATAAAAAAATTTTTTACAACTCAATAAATTTTTTTAAATAAGCAAAGTATTGGAATAAATGTTTCTCCAAAGAAGACAAATGGCTATTAAGGCCCTAAAAAGATGTTCAACATAATTTGTCATTTGGGAAATACAAATTTAAATCTCAGTGATACTACTTCACTCAACGAGAAGGACTACAATAAAAAAAAAGATAGTCAAAAACAAATGTTGGCAAGGATGTGGAAACATTGGAATTTATACATTCCTGGTGGGAATGTAAAATGGTGCTCCTTTGAAAAAGTTTGGCAGTTGCTCAAAAGTTATACATAGAATTATCATATGACTCAGTAATTCCATGCCTAGGTATATAACCAGGAAAAATGAAAACATGTATTCACACAAAAACTTATACATGAACATCCATAGTAGTATTCGTAAGTGTCAAAAAGTAGAAAAAACCCAAATATTCATCAACTCATAAATGGGTAAATAAAATGTGGTATAACCATATTATTATGGTTTGAACTGTGTCTCCCCAAGGTGTTGAAGTCCTAATCCTTAGTACCTGCAAATGTGACCTTATTTGGAAGTAGGGTCTTTACAGATGTAATCAAGTTGAGGTCATCATTACTGCCTTAGAGCTATCAGGGCTAATTATCACGTGGGAGTTAATAAGCTTTTATTAAAAAACAGAAAGCTCAGTCACAGTTTGTCTTCTCTTTCCCATTTATTTACACTGATTGGACAAATTTAGGCAGTGGATATAGAAAATGTAGTCTTCAGTCAGATCAGTTTGAATCTGACATTGCCACTTACCGTAAACTTGGACAAGTTACTCAGACTTTTTGCCTGTTTTTTTTTAAATAATGAGGTAATTTTAATGGTGTACTAGGTTTCACTGTAGTCATTACTTACCTATTCCTTCTAAGTCTGGGTTATATGCCCCTCTTGAGTACATCCCCAGCATTGGACATTTACTACACTGTGCTAATTGCTTCCTGGTTGTGCCTTACTTCCTCAAAGGCTTCTCGGTTACCTCTGTATCCTCCATACTCAGCATAGGTGTCTTCTGTACATAATAGGCCTGGCTAAACGTGTTTTTGGGATGAATCCTTTCATTTGTACTCAAGTTTTCCAAGCAACTTCCCATTTCAAGGACTTTCCATATGCTTTCTCTTTCAGGAATGGTCTCTTCTCTTCTCCTAGCTAATTTCTAATCAAACTTCAGTTCTCAACCTAACTTAAACTTCTATGAGGTTTTTTTTTTAAATCCCTCCAGACAGGTTAAATCCCAATTATATGCACACAAAACACACTGTATTTTCAACACAAAGCACTTAAAATAATTCTAATTAAGTAATTGTTAAAAATCTCCAACCTGCTGGAATTCTGTATGAAGAAGGTGGTCTGTTTATTGTTGCACCACTATGCCTACACAAAACAGGCTAAATATTGGCTCTCAGGTATTACTAACAGCTACTATGGAGACTCAATAAATTTTTTGAATGAATAACCCTAGTTGTTTCTATTGGTGCTGTGCCATATATTAAACCTTACTAAGAACACCAAGTTCATTAGTACGTGAGGCATTGCTTGGTGGCTCCCTATTATTGACCATAAGCGCTGCTTTTCCTCACTATATTGTAGCAGGCCCTTTTCCCCTTTCCATGCCTGTGTTTCAGCCAGGGACAGGCACAAGTCTCAACCTGCCATGCTGATACTGAACGTTAGAGATGGCTCGTCGCTGAAATTGTGCACCGGCCAGGAACGTGCATCAGTCTGACGAGAAATGAACCGGAGACCACGTCCTCAGGGATGTGACCCCGCAGGGCCATCGCTTCCCGAGCTCATTCGGAGCACCTGGGTCTCCGCGTTGTGTCGCTGAGCGTTACCTGTGGTGAGTGAATGTGCCGGGACTCCGTTTCCTTGGTTCCTAGACTTCTGTGTGCCTTCCTGTTGTATGACTACACCTTTCACCTCATCGGTTGGTTGGAGCGCAGGGCTGCCTCTACCGTCTCGCACACTTCCCAAAGATGGGAAATGGGTCCCTCAGACAAACACTCGGTGGGGAGACGAAAGGCGGGCAGAGCTCAAGTCTCGCATCACTGAACACACTCGGTACCCGGTAGCCTAGGAAGTAGGAGCCACCGGTGCCTCCCTTCCTCCTCCGCACCTGCACAACCCCTCGACCACCCTTCGGAGTTGGTCACCCGAATCCTCAGGGGCACCGGCCACATCCTCCGTGAAGTGCCTGAACCCCATGGGTTACAGGACTCCAAACAACCTTCGTCAGGCCGCGCTCTTAACCCCCTGGTCCGCATCGCACCCAACACCTCCCCTGCCCTTGTCACCTTGGCCGCCTGACTCATGTCTCTCCTCACAGCGGCGCCTAGCTCTCCAGCGGTCGAGTTGCCCAGCCTCTCGGCGACCAATCACGGCCTGGCGTGCGCAGAACAACTTCCGTAACCACGGTCCTAACGCGCCTCAACCAATCACCACGCAGCATCTCTTCGTAGCCCCGCCCCCTGGGGGGAGGGACTGGAGAGTGGAGTTTGCTGAACCGGCGCAGTCTGGTAAAACCGCGAGAAGTCCCCGAGGCCAATTACTGTTGAGAGGAGTGCGGAAATCACCTGGACGCCATGTTAGTCAGGGGCAGAGTCACTTCCGGTTTTGTCTGCTGCCACCCTCTGGTGGCGGGGAGTGGATTGACATTTGATAGATGGCTTCGGTACCAACATACCACACCGTCCATTGCCTCCTGTTTCCGGGTTGAGCTTATTTATTAAAGAATCCTTTAACGTTTTCCAGTTGCGACTGGAAAAGTCTTCTTGCAAAGGTGCATAAATAAGAGCCAAGCCATAACAACTGTAGCGGACAGACGCTGATTGGAACAATGACTCCCCAAGGTGCTGTGCGTACATTCTCTCATTCAGTTTCCCCAGAAGGTGAGGCTGAGTTACCCGCTTACGACCACAGAGCTAGTAGCTGGAGGTCTGGGATATAAATCCCTATGCCTGACCTGAAAGCCTGGTTTTACCCTTTACACATCCAGCTTGCTGAACTTGCCTTACTCCTTGGTTTTGCTAGTCAAGAGGTCAGAAACAGTTTATTACTAGCGTCACGATGATAAACAATCATAAAGCATTTCTTTTTATTACATTTTAACTTATCTTGCAAGCATCAGGAAAAATCTCAACCTTTCTCTCATTGCATAATCGTTGTTTGCCTTCTGTATCCCTCACCGCCTTTCAGGTTAGGTTAACTTCTAGGTAAAACTGACTTTTTATTAGAAATGAAAAGATTTTGGACAATGGACCTCCAAGACCCTTTTCCTTCTCTTTAATTTACCTCATTTGAGAGTTACCATGAAAATAGCAAGGCAATTGTTGACTTCGCTTTTCTTTTAATTAAAAATTTGTCAATTACAGTTGACACTCAATATTATTTTATATTAATGTACAGCGTACATTATATAGTTGTACAGAGTAGTGGTTAGACACTTAACATAATTTACCAAGTGATCTCCCCGATATGTCTAGTACCCATGTGGCACCAAACACAGTTATTACAATATTATTGACTATATTCCTATTCCATACTTTACATCCCCATGATAATTTTGAGTCAACTTTGATTTTTGATTAAAATGCATTAATTTGCAGAAGAGTGCTTAAAATAATCAAGCAATTAAGCCAAATATACTGGGTACTTCCTTTTATCCAGGAAACAATAAATTAGATGATCTTGTAGAGTCTTCTGATTGCTAATGAATGATTAAAAGATGTTTATTTTCATTTCCAGTTTAGGATCATAGCCCAATTTTCTGAAAGTTTGTAATTTGTTATAATTTCTGGCTAACTGGGGTCCTGAATTCAGTTGACGAAAACCCCTCATGAGCCAATGTTTGAAAATACAGTTCCCATAGTGCCCAAATCAGTTCAGTCCTGAAGCTTCTCTTCCCTTAGATAAATCTCTGTGGCTCCTTCAGCTTTTCCGCAAATGGGGTGACTATTCTGATTGTTCTGGGAATATGTCCTTGTTTGTTGGCATCTCAAAGTGTGGGGCCAAGAACTGAACAGGAAATTCCAACATGTTCATAATTCATATAAGTCCATGGAGCTATGTGGCCTACGAAATCCTAGGTACTTCTGATATGTTCCTTACACCTGACAAAAGGGACTTTGCAGATGTGATTAAGGATTTTGAGATGAGATGATTATCCTGGATTGCCTGACGGGCCCAAGGTAATCACAAGGATCCTTATAAATAAAAGAAGGAAGCAGAGTTAGGGAGAGGTTTGAAGATGCTCTGCTTCTGCCTTTGAAGATCAAGGAAGGGGCCACAAGCCAAGGAATGCAGGTAGCCTCTAGAAGCTGGACATGGTAAGGAAATCTTTTTCCCCTAGAGCCTCTGGGAAGAATGCAGCCCTGCTGACACCATAATTTTAGCTCAGTGAAATCCAATTTGGACTTCTGACTTCCAGAATCCCATATGCTTATGGCCTTTTCCATCTTCAAAGCCAATAGTACAGCACCTTCAATCTTAGACTCTCACCCCTGCTTCCATGATCATATCTCCTTCTCTGATTCTCACTATCCTGTGTACCTTTTTCACTTATAAGGGCCCCTGTGATTATATTGGCCCCACCTGGAAAATCTAGGAATCTCTGCAACCTCAAGATCCTTAACATAATTACACCAGCAAATCCCCTTTACCCTGTAAAGTAAAAAATACTCATAGGCTCCTGAGATTAAGACATGGTCATCTATATGATAGTAGCTTGGATTAGGATGGTGGAGTAGAGGTGAGAAGTGACTAGATTCATGAAATATGCTGAAATCATAGAATTGTTACGGATGATTTCCAGGCTTTTGGCTTGAGCAATTCAATGAATCGTATTATAGTAGACATGGAATTCTGCAGGAGGCAGCTTTTTGTTTGATTGCTTACTGTGAAACAAACAATTGAACGTAAAAGTAATTTGAAGTGCTTAATAGACATCTAAATGGAGGTGGTGAGTGGGCAGTAATATATACCATAGGCCAATCTGGAATTAAGGGGAGAGGTAGGTTAGATGATAAATACTGGCAAGTCATCGCTCTGTAGATGATAAAGCCTCAGACTTAATGAAAGGTGACCATATTATTTATTATCTAAACCAGTACATATTTTTCTTTTTAATTTTTTGACAATTTCAGACTTAACAGAAAATTTGCAATAATAGATAGAATTTGCATATACCTTTCACTCAGATTCCACAAATGTTAACTTTTTACTACAATTGCTTTATGCTTTTCTATCTATCTATCTATGGATGCGTTTTTAAAAATATCTTTACTGTTTGAGAGTGAGTTACAAACATGATACTCCTATACTCCTAGATACTTTAGTGGGTTGTTTCCTATAAAAAAAGACATTCTCTTACATCAGTGGTTCTCAAAGTACAGTTTCAGGCCCAGCAGCAACTGCATCACTGGGAAACATGTTAATATGTAAGTTATAGAGCCCCACCATAGATCAACTAATTTTGATAATTCTGCTGTGGATAGTGTGAGGAAATTAGCATGACTTCCAAAACTATTATATAATTTACAGGCATTACTTAGATTTCACCAACTGTCATAGTAATGTCTTTTATAGCAAAAGTAACAAATGGGACATTTTTGATGTCAAAGGGGCGCACTATTGGTAATTTTGCCAAGACAAAGTGGTAAAATATAATCATAGAGGGTAGTCTGGGAGGTATAGTTAATTTTTTTACATAAGGACACTTGGAGATTGCCAGCTAGAGAAGAGGGCCAAGAACAGAACCCACTGAGTGGCCTGGAACAGGAGGCTCACTGTGAAGGAGAAACAGCATCCAGAGAGGCTGGAGAGTGGACTATTGCTGAGAAGAGGGAATGGTCAGCAGTGGCCAAGGATGCCAAGAGGTCTAGTATGATGAGAGCTGGAATTACCCATAGGATTTTGTAAGTAGAGGTCCTCAATGATTTCAACAAGAGGGAAATGGGCTCAAAAAAGATGAGAAAGTGGAACAATATATAGAAAACTTTAAAAGGAGCAAAAATGTGGAGGAGGATGTGGGGTTAAGGAAGGTTTAGGTCCTTTAAGGTGGGGCATTTGATATTATGTTGATGACTGCTGGGAAAAATTCTTTGTAGAACAGGCCGGTCATCAGCCCCAGAGCCTGACTGAACTGGTGTGGGTTGTGGCCACGTTCCAGGGATTTTTTTAAAAAGCTCTCCAAGTGATTTTAACGTGCAGTTCAGGTTGACAATCACACTAGAGGGAGAAAAACAAAAAATGATGCAAGGAGGATTATGGGCTGTAGCCAAAGTCTACTGTAGCTGAGAAATGAAAGCGTCACGCTGTCTCACCCAGCAAACGCTGCTTGGATTATCAAATCTTTTCCGTTACAGTATCCAATTTTTCCTACAAGGGTCCATAAAGCAAGCGAAGAACGGCTTATACCAGTAACTTCACTCCCTGAGAGACAAGAAAGGAATAAAGAAAAACGACCTCGGCGCAGCGTCACGGAGCCTGGGACCGAGAACCGCCCTCGGTTCCGCCTCGCCCGGCCGCTCCCCTCGCTCCCACGCGCCCGACGCTCCCGCGGCCCAGGTCGCCAGTGCGCACGCGCAGCAGCAGCTCGGCCGCGAGCAGCGGTCCCGGCGCAGGCTCCGCCGCGCGCCCGCCGCCCGCTCCCCCACCCCTCCTCCGGAGCTTCTCCCCCGGCGGCGCTGCGGAAGCGAGGCGGCGATGGCAGATGAGATCGCCAAGGCTCAGGCCGCTCGGCCTGGTGGCGACACGATCTTCGGGAAGATCATTCGCAAGGAAATCCCAGCCAAAATCATTTTTGAGGATGAGCAGGTAGGCACCGGGCGCCGCCTCGCTCGTGGGCTGAGGCGGGGCGGCCGCTCGTGGACACGCCGGTTTCCCCCGGAGGGAAGAGAAGGGTCGGGCGGCGCCGCAACGGAGGGAAGGGACGGGACCCGGCCGCCGGGCGCGGCCTCTGCCGCGGGCCCCCAGCCAGCGGCCTGCCGGCGCGTGCCGGCGCTCCGGTTACGCGTTATCAGCCCCGGCGCGGGCCAGGCCGCCAGGCTCCCGCGGGGCCCGCCTCGCGGGGTCCGGGCGCGTGTGAAGGGCGCGCCGGGTCCCCGGCTCGGGCGCCCGCCTGCCCCCCCGGCTGCCTCGGACCTCGCCTGTGTCAGGAATCTTACAATCTCGCCGGCGCTCTGCCTGACAGGGAGAAACCCGATCGCGCCCTGACTCGGGCCCAATCTCCGCGATCTCCCGCGCGCAGCCGGCGGGCCCGGCGATCCCCGAGCCTCTGCGCCGCGTGGCGCTGGAGGGCCCTGCCACGCGCCTGGGGGGCTGCGCGGGGGTGGGGGGGGATGCGGCCGCGCGGAGCCCGTTGGTCACCCCCCCCACCCCCACGCACACTCCCGCCGCGGACTTTGAACTCAGTGGGCCTGCTTCGGAGGTTTGCTTTCCTTTGGCCCCTCCCGGGAATAATGGTTCCTTTTATATTTGGCAGGAAGCAATTTTATGCCAAGGGACTAAATGCAGTTTTTGTTGACTTCACCATAGGTGAAATTCAGTTTTAGAAAGGCCGACTTCATGTGACTTTCAGACGTCTTGTGTAAAATATTTAGTGGGCCTTTGTATTTATGGGTTAGGATTTCAGATAAAGCTTGGGAGGAGATCGGCTGATTTACATGGAAAACATTCTGTAAACTCTGTTAAATTAACTTTTAAGAAATATGGACTATAAGAGAAACATTCATTTTATGAACACAAGGAGTGTTTTTAGATTCAAAATGTTAGCTAATATTTAGATTCCTCAAGGTGAACTTTAAAAAATATCTTTGTCACTAGTTAGGGGAAGTTCTTTTGTTCTGGAGAGTGCACACTTTGAAATAGTTTCAGTTGCTTTTTATAAATGATCGTTAAAATATTTACTTTTGAACCACCGTAGTCTCAACAGTGTTAACAGCATGAAGCAATCTAAATGATACAGCATTTTGTACGACATACCCAATAGAATTACTCCTGAGACAGGTAAGCGGGATAGGTTCTAGTAGCTCCCACCTTCAGTAGGGAACAAGAGATACAAAAATATTCTTACTAAAATCATTGAGTAAAATGGGAAGAAATAGGTATTTATCTAATTACAAATATGTAATCACAAAACTGATCACTGCAGTAAAGGAAAAAACCCAGAAATTACACAACCAAGGGCTCCTGACCTAGAGAAGGTGGGGAGGGGACTCAGAGAAGATATCCTTTGGAAACTATATATACTGGAGCTGAGGAATGAATAGCAGTTTAAGTTAGACAAAAGTTGGGGTTGAGGGGAGAGAGGATCATTGCATAGAGAAAACTGCATTTGAAAAAGCCCTGAGGGTAGAGAGAGATGGACAGTGTTACTTGAGCAGGAAGAGTCGTCGTAGGAGGCCAAACTGGAAAGGTAGGAAGACAAGGATTTGTCTACGTATGGATCTCAGTTTAAATGTCCCTACCTCAAAGTGGTTGACCCTGACCACCCAATCTAAATCAGGTTTTCTCTAATAATATATTTCACCCTTTGCTTTCACTTTGTAACATGTAGGATCTTTGGTTAATTACACTTTTGTTTAAAGTCACTCTTCCCATTAGACTGTAAGTTCCATGAAAAGGACCAGGAAAACACATGTATTGGGTACACTACTGAATTCCTAGGATTTACTACAGCGTCTCCCATGGGGTTAGTGTGAAAGAGTAAGTTTAGCTTAGTAGATGATAGAGTAAACTTTGATTTTTTTTGTTTTTCCCTCCTCCTTAGTGTCTTGCTTTCCATGACATTTCCCCTCAAGCACCAACACATTTTCTGGTGATACCTAAGAAGCATATATCCCAGATTTCTGTAGCAGAAGATGACGACGAAAGTGTAAGTAAATTTATTAGCACAATTTTTATTTTCTTTTTAAATTGGGAGACTATCTTAAATTGATGTTACATTTTCATTTTACTAAGGGCATTTAGGAAAACACAGTCATCAGGACTTCAAGACAATGTATAAATAGTTTGGTTTTTAAAAAATGAGATATAATTGACATTATATTAGTTTTAGGTATACAATATAATGATTATATATATATATATATATATATATATATATATATATATATATATAAAATGAAGTGATCACCACAGTAATTCTAGTTAACATACATCATCACAAATTCTTACGTAGAAAGGGTTCCACATAAGGATTAGTTGATAAGACTTATTTTTCCTCAACAAAGAAATAGCATGTCATATAGGAGAGGGTTCATGGACACTTCTTCTATTAATACTGTTAAAGGAAAGAAAAATAATTACTTGGTTTTGCCAGGAGGTACAGGCCTCAATTAAAATTTTTTTTTTTTTTTTTTTAAAATATATCTTTACTGATTTCAGAGAGAGGAAGGGAGAGAGAGAGAGAAACATCAATGATGAGAGTCATTGACTGACTGCCTCTGGCCTCCCATTGGGGATCGAGCCTGCAACCTAGGCATGTGCCCTGACTGGGAATTGAACTGTGATCTCCTGGATCATGCTCAACTGCTGAGCCACGCCCAGCTGGGCTCGCTGTTTAGGGGTGCATTATACTTGCTGCCTCATTGATGGCAGGACTGGTGATACGACAGTTTGGCCAGTGAATGCAAGCAGAAATGATACATGTCTTTTGAGTGGAAACTTTAAGAGCTAGCACCTGGTTTGTCATGTTCTCTCTTCCCTCTGCCATTACGATCATACAGCGACTGCTCCATCTGCCTGGGTTTCAAAGTGAAAAAGATGTAGAAATAGAGCCTGGTCAACCTGTGATGAACATGTAGTGAACACAAGATTTTGGGGTGGTTTGTTACCAAAGTGTAACCAAACCTATTCTGCCCCATAACAAGAAAGCAAGAACACTTAAATACCACTTGCAATTTAATTTAAAAATTGTTTTGAGCAATAGATTTATTTTTCTAATTTTTTGATTGAAATTAGTAATGAATAAATAATCTTACTGGGTTTTTAATTGTAAATTATGTTGTATTAGGATTTTAAGAGTTTCCAAATATTTGTCCAAAAGAATATGTTTAACCTGTCAATTTTAAAATTTAATATTTCACCTTGGTGGTTTATTATTTAATGGCAAGAAGTTGTAAATTGCCTGTGCTAAAGAAACTTTTTTCTTTTCCAGCTTCTTGGACATTTAATGATTGTTGGCAAGAAATGTGCTGCTGATCTGGGCCTGAAGAAGGGTTATCGAATGGTGGTGAATGAAGGCTCAGATGGGGGACAGTCTGTGTATCATGTTCATCTTCATGTTCTCGGAGGTCGGCAGATGAATTGGCCTCCTGGTTAAGCATGATTTAGGGATAATTTTCCCTACTCTCGGCAGTGATCAGTTTTGCAAGTTCTAATGTGCTGAACAATACACTTATTTTTGCCTGTGTATGGAGAAATTGAGGAAATAATATCTAAGACCGTAATAATAAAAGTCATTGCTGCATGTTCTGAATTCTGTATTTGACTTATTCCTTTAAAAATGTATATGTTGGAGAGTACAAAGGTAGTGGTCATAATTTGGGAGTTTTTTTGTTTTTTCTCCCTAACAAGGACTCAACTTACATACATTGTTATAATGGTGTGACTGCTCTTTAAAGTCAAATGACAAGATTTCATAAATTTAGCTTTAGCTTGAAATATACTTTTAGTCCAGGAGAAAATTTTCTAACCCAATTCCCTTTTATTTTCTAAGAACAAAGGAATATGTGATGCGATTGACCCAAAAAGTGAGTTTTGTGTTTCAAAACAGTGTTTTTTTGTCCAGCCCATATGTTTCCTCTGGACTGTTGGGATACTTTGGAAAGGATGAAAGTAGATTTGTCACAGAATTTTGATGACCATGTGAGGCCATACATAGGCATTTCCTTGTTATCTAAACTCTGGCTGAATATGTATTATAAAGACTTGAAAACCTTTTAGAATTAACTTCAAATTGAAAACACAGTTTTGAACGTGTATGTACATACTAGCAAAAATGTTTAAGTTGTGCATGAATCTGGCTGTGGAATTGAGGAGGGAATCTCAGAGTCTGAGTTCTTGTGTAGACTGACAACCAAATTTTATTTTTAGTCTTGCCATGTACCCTAGCCTTTCTGAAGGCCACTTTAGTAGGGTTTGACACATTTAACTGAAAATTGTTTTTCTTCTTAATCTTTAATTTTGTTAGTGATTTTAAAATAATTGGGGGGGGGCATTAGGGAAATTGGCCATTTATTGTCTTACAAATATTTTCCCCCCCAATTATTTTTTACTTTGTGGTATTTAAAATATTTGTACAGTTTGTATATCAATTTTTATTTCATACTTTAAAAAGCCTTTCCCACCCCCAAAGGATTTAAAAAAACTGTTATTTTTCTCCCTAATACTTTTATGGCTTTATTTACTTTTATGACTTTTTTTACGTGGGGGAAGGTCTGAGGAAGAGTTTTGGAGGGGTTTGTGTCACTGTAAAGAATGTAATGAGAGAAACGTTTGTATTACGTGTAAGAGGGTTGAATCGACTTTCTTTAGGCATATTTCCCACTAATTTCATCAAATCAGTGCTAATAAATTAGGTAGACAACTGCTAATTTGCCTTGCTGCCTGTGTCTGTGACTTTCTCCCTAGAATGGTTCTGAGATAAAATTTTCAGTGTGTGAAGGGGGTGGGGTTTCCACACAGCACCACATTATTTACCAGGCGCGAGCTGGCTGTCCTATAGTTCAACTCAGAGGTGGCACCAGATTCCATGAGTTAAGGGCTCAGTCCTGTAAGACTTCCTGCTCCCCATGCCAGATACAAGTCCAGGTTGTTACCAGTGCTTTTGAACAACCAGCTACAAGTCTGGTTCCTAAGACCCCCTTCTCACATTCATTAATTTTCTAGAGCAGGCACGTGCTCTCCCTCCCAGGAGCACAGCCGCCCCTTTGCCTTCCCCACCCCCCACAGGCACTCATCTAAGGGACCCCATGAGACCTGCAACCAGGGGGCAACGGGCAGTGGCAGCTAGTCCCTGGCTAAACCCCCGAACCTGTCTCCAAGGTCCCCTTTTCTCTGACTCTCCAGAGAGCTAACAGCAGCCTTACCTTGGCTCACTTTCCCATACATTTCTAGAGAGCCAAAGCAACCCTGCCTAGGCTCTCTCCTATTGCTGGTTCTGTCCTAAGCCCTTCCTTGTTTCATTGTCCCCAGCTATAATGAACATACTCTTAAAATTTTTTAAAAGTGCTAGAGTAGCTCACAAAACAGTTCTTCCCATCTGAAAGTGGTAAGAAAAATGCCAAAAAAGTTATATGCCAGAATTATGTTGCTTTTTGAAGGCGCTTTTCCAGTGGTCCCACAACATATATCACTGTCCAACTCAAGCTATAGGAAGCTGGGTACCTTGCCACCCAGAAGGGAATGAAAGTGGAGTAGATATTGAGAGACAAGTTGCAGTCTCGGCTCCATCGTGGCTAGGTGGTGGTCACGAGTCTGGAAAAGCAGCCAGGCATTCTTGGACTTGACCCAAGTGCTGAAAAAGACTGCTCCAAGTAGCCATAATGTGGCTGTATTCTCTCCAGCACTGACTCAATACTAGGAGGTATTTCACTGACCACTATTTTTTGTGAATAATAGTAGTGAATGCAACTTTAGTTCCAAGTAGAGCTCCTTCCTTACTGCACTCTTCTGGTGCCGTACCATACTGATTACAATATACTTCTTTTTCTGCACATTATGACTTACAAATAATAAATGACTAAATTTTAAAGAGCTCTTTTCTCATGGCATGGGTTTTAGTTAAAGAGAACAAAAAAGTGGTTAAGCCTTTCTCGAATATGTACTGAAGTATGCCAACAGTGGCTATCAGTACTCTGCATATTGATCAGTCCCTTCATTTATCTGTAAAGCAAACTAGGAGAGCACCAGCTGATCATAGTAATTGCTTCTTGAATTGCTTTCTATGATATACAGGATTATTTAATAAAGAGATTTTTGCCTATAATAGCTCATTAAGTTTTCTTCCTGAGTGTATTTATTATAATTATAGTTGATTCTATAAGCTTCTCAGAAATAGTGTAGCTTTTGTTTGTTTAGAGTAAATGCTGATGTTTCCACAGCTGGTTTCTTCTCTTTGTTTCATACTAAAGATTGTTTTTTGCACTCATCCTAGAAAAAATGCAGTTCATTTAACATGGATTCATTGTATTTTGTTTGAAAATGACCTGAAACCTTTGGTGGTTACTCTTTAAACAGTAAAGATTATTGATTTATAATTTTGAGTAAAATCCACCTTTTGAAATTGTACAGCTCAAAACATTTTGACAAATGTACATAGTCATGTATCTAACACAACAATCAAAATATGCAATATTTTAGTCATTCCAAAAGGACTTGTTAAAAGGTCATTTTATAATCCATGCAAGAGATGGTAGTAGCTTGGACCAGTATGAGTGATGGAGCTGATGAGAAGTGATCAGATTCAGCATGTATTTGGGGTAAAGCTGGCAGGATTTGCCACTGGGTAAAACATGGGAGTAAGAGAGGAGTCAAGAATTTATTTCCCAAGATTCCGTGGACTGACGGGGCAGCCTCTGCTGCTTGTGCCTGAGCCTCGTCATGCTGCTGTGTTCTGCTGAAGGTTGGAGGGTCCAGGAGGACCCCACTCAGGTGTCTTGTGGTTGGCACTGGCCATCAGCTGGGGTCCCTTATTCTCCTTTGGCTAGACCATCTTACATGGTGGCCACACAGTAATAAACAATCCCAAACTTAGTTTTAAACAATGACAATGTGCTTTTTCTTATGCTCTTGTGTGTGTGCTGGGCAGTTCTGCTTATCTCGCCTGGACTCACTCATGTAGGTTGGATGAAATGGATTCAGCTGGGACGGGCTGGCCTCTTTCCATGTTGTCTTTAACCCCAAGCTTCTTCATAATTTAATGTTCTCATGGCAACATTTCGAGAGGGTAATGCAGATATTGCAAGGCCCCTGTAGGCTTAGGCTTCAGAACTCAACTAACATCACTTCCACCACATGCTGTTGGTCAAAGCAAGTTAAAAGGCTGGTTTAGATTCAAGGGTTTGGAGAAACAGACTTCACTTATGCATGGGCGAAGCAGAAAAGTCACACTGCGAAGGGGCATGCATACTAGAATGGGAGGAAGATATAGCTATTAAACAGTTTACTCCACCACCGTTAAGTTAATTCAGCTACTTTCTCTCCTGCCATTTAAGACTAGCTGCTTCTGTACCTCTGTGTGACTTTCACTTCCTCAGAGAAAACAAGGACTCCTAAGGCATAAACTTGGGGCCAGATCACCTCATAAACTGCAGAACAGGCTATAAATGGCTGATCAGTTTTCACTGTGGTGAGGCAATCTGGTATCTGTGGTAGCCAATGTGTAAAGAACTCATAGGCTCTTACAGAAAGGACAGTGGGTGGGGCAGGTCCTCTGAAGCGTTACACAGGCACCTTGCTTGACTGGTACAGCACACCTGAAAAAAGTTGTAGTGTGTATAAATATCAGCCTATAATTAAGTATGCAAGAAATATGCCTCTTTTGGATTTTCTATAACAACTTATTTTCTGTTATGGGTCTCTGATCCATCAAGGTGAAGATTCTTAATTTTAGTCAGTTTAGAGTTTCCCCCTTATCCCTGGGGTTGCACCTCATTTTTGGAAAGTCTCATATAGTATCATGGCGTCAGGAGGGGCCATCTAGGCTTGTCGTTGGGTGTCTACCTGGGACTTCTGTTATCTCATTTCATCTATATTCATTGATCCCTGTAGGCTGACATTTTGTAGTGATAATGACCATGATTATGATAGTAATTATGAAGAGCAATAGCTATTTATTTAGAACCCGCTGTGAGACAGGCACTGTGCTCTGTGTATTAAATATAGTATTACTAAAAGCCAAACAGCCCTGTATACATCGGTTACAACCTGTGGTCTTTGCCCAGAGCATTATGTGTGTAACAGACACTCGTAATTATTGATAGTCAGCGTTTGAACCCACTTGGTATTTGAGGGATGCCTTGCCTCTCTCAAGAGAAGTTAAAATGAACAGACACCTAATATTCTAGCTCCTCTGCCAGCTGGGATGTAGGCCCTTGTTTTAGACTCTGCCAATCAGATGCACTCATCTGGGATTTTGAATTTGAAACTAATGACACAAAGAAACAAGGACAGCGGAGATTTCTTTTCTGGTGTCAGTGGCGGCGGCAGCCAGTTGGCAGGCACAACAGTGTCTGTGTTGCCAGGCGTCGGGCCCGTATTGAATGGCAGGGATGACCACAGAGCAGGCTGCGCTTTCTGTGCTCAGTGGCAGTGAGAGCCGTGCCCCAGCAGACAGCTCTCCGGCTCTGCTTTCGGCTGGCTAGTATCTGCATAACTTTTTGTTCTTGCCCATTTTCTTAGTTACTCTATGAGCCACCCATTAAATATTGTTTCAAGAGATTAACTGCCGGAGAAACTTTTTACCAGGAATGGTCGTAGGCAGTAGATCCTCAGGGAAAGGTGGTGGTGGTGGTGATGGTGATGGTGGGCAGGGGGGCTGGAACGCTGAGATTAGTTATTTGGCCTGGTTGGGGAAAAAGGCAAAGAGAATCCAGCTAAAGTCCAGGAAATGGATTTTCACAGCCCATGGTAAACAGTAGCAAACAGCTAAATTATTCCATGGATCACATGTACTGATAGGATAACTGAAGTCAAGCCTTTGGGCTTCCAAGTGCTGCCACCATAGGTGTATGAAGAGTGGGCGGAACTCGAGGGCTATGGAGGTATTGTCATTGCTTCTAATGTTGCTGAACATCCTAAAGAACAGCAAGCTAAGATTTCTAAATTATTAGTTTAAGTTATCAATTGAAACTTAAGTGCTCTCCATGATTATGCTATAAAAATTAATGAGATTTTTTAAAAGACATAAGCTCTTGCAGCTGATGAATTCAAACATTTGTGAGTCTAACACGACACCTGACCCTCATTGTTGCCCAGTTTTATTAGTTCAGTTCATAGCCTGTCTGGTCTGTTATGAGAGTGAGGACGTTGATCAGGAAAGAGTGGTATCTGAATATTTGGATTCAGCTGTATTGGAGAATTTGGCTGACTCAGACCACCCCAAATTCCCAACCTACTGAGCCCCCCTTGTCAGCTGAAGCAGCCTCTCTGGGTTCTCGATTGCTTGAAGACCCTTTCTCAATCATTCCTCATGTACTGCAGTTATTTTTGGGCCTCACTCTTTCAAAAGAAAAGGGAATTCTCTCGTGCCCAGCCCTCTCCCTTCCATGCACCTCTTGCATTCTTTTCTCTTCAATAATATTTCAGAATATGCCAGGAGATCCCAAACAGTATATTAGGACCATCCTCGCAAATGTAAAAAGAAAAGTTACCAGGCAAAGTGAGCACTTTCTACTACTGACAGGATAGAGAAAGGCTGGAAACATCCAAGAGTTGATGAGCTAAAAGTAAATAAAAAAAATTAAAAAGTAGAGGCTAAAATCAAATGCAAAGAGAACCAATGAAGACAAGCATGTATAAATATTAAAAACATAAACACAGGGGCTTGTATACACGGAACAGACTGACAGATCTAAGAGGGGAGGGGGGTTACTGGATAAAAGAAGGTGAAGAGATTAGCCCGAGAACATGCACCCATAGCCTGTGGACACAGACGGCAGTGTGGTTAAGGCTGGGGGGTTAATATGGGACATCTGTAATAGTTTCAACAATTAAAAAAAAACTATGAACACAAAGAAAGTAGAATTCAAGTTACTTTTGAACATAGCACATGGACTCTATATCCTTCATAGGGTAAATTCCAAGGACAAGGGTAACTGCAAAGAAATACTGAACATTATCTCATGGGCTTGTTGGGGTTATAATTGTTTAACTTTTTAAAAAATTGTCGACATTATTACAGATGTACCCCATTTCTCCCCCTTCCCCCCCTCCATCCAGCCCCCGTAACTGTTTGTGTGTGTTATTGTAGGATAGAGCAAATGAATAGATATTGATATGAATGGCAATCTACATTTTCACTGTGGGGAAAGGAGGTAAAGACAGGGAACAGGGAAGGATGACGGAGAACCCCATGAAGCTGGGAATGACCAGTATACACTGAGAGTAAAAAGTTCTAGCTTTGTCCACTGTAAACACTACAGAACACTCAGCTTTGGTTTTTAAATACCATCCTCAACTAAAAGGCTCCTTGAAGAAGTGGCTGATTCCAGGTGTGGGCCTGGAAATAGAAGGTGAGCATGGAGTGCCTTGTTGTGCCCATAAGGCAGGCAGTGGGAGTGCTCAAAGACTGATGAGGTCATGTCAAAAGGACACAGGAATTGGACTGAAGAGGCTCCATGTGGCCAAATTGAGCAGCTCCTGAAAATAAAACAGCCTACAGACCATCACTAGCTATAAGACTGATAAGAATCTTACACTTGAGAGCAACAATTTCTCCTTTTAAAACTGTATTTTTGTCATCATTTTAGACACTTATATTTGGCCACATAGTATAGGAGTGCATTAGGCTTTTGCTAGATTGCATTTTGTTATTCAACAGAACTTTTTAAAGGAACATATTTTTGTTATTAAAGAAAATAAATTAGCTTCCACTTCAAGGAGTCTTTCTCCAGAGAAATTTTGTTAATGCTGTGAATTTTATTTTTTATATCTGCTATAATAAAAGGAACTGCACTGATTTTCCTTCCCGAGGTTTAGAAAATGTCTCTTTCAATTATTTGTTTGCTATTAACTACTGTTAGGCAGAAGATGAATGAATGAATTCTCTTCCTGTTGGAAATAACTGAGCAAGTTCTGTATGTAGTACAGTTGACCCTTGAACAATGTAGGGGTGGGGGTGGAGGTGTTAGGGGCACCCCATCCCAGTCAAAAATCTGTGTATAAGTTTTGACTTCTCCAAAACTTAACTACTAATAGCCTACTGTTGACTAGAGGCCTTACCAATAACATAGACAGTCATTTAACATATATTTTGTATGTTATATGTATCATATACTGTATTCTTTCAATGAAGTAAGCCAGAGAAAGGAAAATATTAAGAAATCATAAGAAAAATATATTTGCAGAGCTTATTGGAAAAAAAAAAGCATATAATAAGTAGACCTGCACCATTCCAACTCGTGTCGTTCAGGGCTCAATTGTATAAGTTTTGCAATTTATATTACCACCATTCATTCTATAAATGAGTTCAGGGAAAGAAGATGGGTATCAGTATGCTCATGTTTGCTAAATGAGAATATAATCCTTCTAAAGATCAAGGCATTGTGTGTCTTCAAGACTTAGCTATTTGAGGTGGTTAGGGTTCTATAATAGTTTTTGCTATTTACTCTTTTGAAATCCTAGGGAATAGCATTGCTCTTAGAAAAATATGAATTACCTGCATTGAGGTCTCCAAGAAGGCCCCCAACAAATAGCACCCCTCTTCTTTGCCTGAATTTTGGACAAATGGAGAAAACAAGGAGTAAATATAGAGGCCAACATTTTGATTATATCTTTGTAATTGGTAGAGAGGAGGTTGGAGGATGTGGCCTAGGTCTGCAGCCATGTGCTCTTGCTATCATCAAGCCAGAATGAAAGAGATTTAACCAAGGAGAGGTGAACAGACTGGGAGGAGTAGAGGATATGAGCTTCTTGCAGGTAGCTGGCTTGTAAGAGAAAAAACAGCTAAACTGAAAATCCGCATTAGTGGTTATTCTTCATAGATTTACCAATCAGATAAACCATTCCACCTATCTTGGGATGGAGTGAGAGAAGGGGAAGATTGTACTTAGGAAAAGCCCTCCTCCTGGAAGCCAAGAGTAGAAGAAAGGAATTCCATTCCTACACCCCCAGCTTTTTGTTCTTTTAATCCATTGATTTAGCTACTAAGCCTGTGGTCAGCCACCAGCTACTCTCAGTTTTGTTCCCACTTCATGAAACTGCTCCTCTCAAACCAAATACTTCTCTTTTAGGCATCAATCAACAATGGATTGTTGGTGGGAGTTTAGATTTTGGCCCCAGTAGGCTAGGAAATGGGTGAGAAAATACACTTATTGATCAGCACTAAAGTTATTCCATTTCAAAGGCTGAGAATTCCCTATTTTTCATATCAAACTATGACCACTCACATTTCCCAATATAGTATAGCAGAGGTTCTGCATGAGACTGAATGAAAATATTATGATGCCTTAATAGTAAAAATTCTGAAAATATGAACTGCATCAAATGTAAGTATAAATATTTCTCATTACCGAATTTCAAGGAGAAGTGACTATCTAAAGATGAAGTCTTTTTGTAAATTTGAGCCCTGAGACGATTAGGTACAAAGGAATTAAAATCTAAAAGCCAAAGTTTCTTGCTCGTGAGTTAAAATCTCAAATTCTTTAAGTCCAAGACCCATCCTCACGTTTCTTTTCCTACTTGGTTTTAGCCAGGGACTAGACGCTTGAGCGGACTCGGGCTCCTCTGTAGCCATGGTTTCAGGTGGCTTTGCCGGAAAAAGTGTGCTCTTCAGAACTTCATAAATCATACCTGTTCGGAGCCAAGTTTCTCCTGGGTCTCCCGTTTGTTGAAAAAGTTCCAAGTGCTCATTGGCACAAATTTAGAAGAGAGAGGTCTGCAGAGCCGTGCTCGCCCGGACGTGGCCGACAGCGCCGCCTGGCGGCCGCCGCTCCTGCGAAGCCTAAGGCGGCGGGGAAGCTCTGCGGGCGCCGGCGCGTGCAGCGCAGCGGCGCGGAATGGGAGGCGCGCCCCCGCCCCTCTGTGAGCGAGCGGGGGCGGGCCCAGGCTGCGGGAAAGCACCTCGGGGTGTGGACCCCGACGCAGAGTCCCCCGGCCGACTGGCATGTCCCTGTGCCGCAGGAAGGAAAGACGAGGGCCAAGCTTTCCTGCACGCCTCCCCTGGGCTGTTGCACGACCCTGAGGACTCTGAGTGGCCCAAACATTCTAGTAGGTACCTGGGAGCTTCTGCCTGGCTGGGAACACGGACACCGAGGTCTCCAGCGCTACTTGCACAACCCTCACCTACGTTCAGGGCGCCCCACGGCTGCCACGCTCTGGAAGACAATTTTGCGAACGGCACAGCTTCCAGGAAGCCAAGCGCCACTGCAGACTGCTGTGAACTGCAGGCTGGGCTGTCTCATGCTGCCCCCCAAGCACCCTGTCCCTGCCAGACACACATGGAGTTTAGGAAAGATAGTGAAAATTTGGGACAAATTACGGAACGGAATGTTGAATGTGGCAGCAGCTGCAATTGACACTAGGAACCAGGGCCATTTGCTTTAGGTGGAGACAAGAGACAGTGATCCCCCGAGGAGCCGGGGTAGCACTTCCTCTTTCAGGCAGACTACCTTTGGTGAGAGGGGACCTTGGAGAAAAGTGAAATGTGCTGTATAATGAAGACGGACACCAAAATCCCAGGGAGTCAAGAGCCTATTTCAGCCCTGGAGTGACCAAAAGACACCTGCCCTGCCCCACTTGTGTGGCAAGGTGCTACTTTATAAATGGTACACATTTTTTATTAGACCGCAACCCTGCCACCCCTGCACACAACCCATCCCAGCTATGCGCATTCGCATCACAAAGCAAGAGGCTAAGGGTTTTCTACCATCAGGATGGGCGAGGCCTGCAGACCCAAGGCCCAAGTTGTCAGTCACAAGTACAACTTCTCTTCCAAAAGAGCAACAATATGAACTTTTGAGCACTGCCGATCCGAACTCACTCAAGCATCTGGCCTGGCTTATCAAACAATTATTCTGAGTTTCTTTCCCACATTGAGCCATTCAAGAGCGCCACCCAGGAATGTTTTCCAACTCCCACGAGACAATCAAGGAGAAAAGGACTCAGCCCAGGGCCAAGCCTACTGACCCCTTCCCATCACTGGAGCGAACTGCAGGTAGAACTGCCTGTGGGTGGAATTCCCTTGCCCTGAGGACCTCAATCCTTGAGGACCCTACCTCACTTTATCCAAGAATCTCACAGATGTTATAAAATCTTCAGTGGGAATTTAAAATAAAAAGAAAGAAAAAAGAAAGAAAGAAAAGAGATGTTTCCACTGCAAGAGTCGGAAATGGAGGAAAGCCAGACCCCCCACTCTGCTTCATTTTCAGGGTACTCAGGAGATGGGGCGTGGGTGAGCCTTGGGGAAGAGAGCTCCAAGCATGAGAGAACTCGCTGTCAAGAAAATCCACACTCTGCCTGGCCAGGCATGGCTCAGAGGCTGAGCACCAACCTAGGATCCAGGAGATCACGGTTCAATTCTCGGTCAGGGCACATGCCCAGGTTGCAGGTCTCGATCTCCAGTCAGGGGCGTGCAGGAGGCAGCCGATCAATGACAGCTCTCTCATCATTGATGTTTTTATCTCTCTCTCCCTCTCCCTTCCTCTCTCTGAAATCAATAAAGACATATTAAAAAAAAAGAAAATCCACACTCAATCACTCATCACTTCTCAAAACAACCCTGCAGATCAGCTCTTTCTCCTTTACCTCTGTATTAGTCTGAGTTCTCCAGAGGGACAGAGCCAGTAGAAAAAAGTATAGGTAGATAGATACAGAAATGTAAGAGGAGATTTATTACAGGAATGGACTCACCGGGGTAGGGAGGCCGAGAAGCCCCACGATCTGCCACCGGCAAGCTAGAGAACCAGGAAAGCGGTTGTGTAATTCAGTACAATGTGAAGGCCTGAGAGCCAGGGCTGCTGCTGTGAGTCCCAGAGTCTGAAGGCTGGAGAACCAGGAGCTCCGATGTCTGAAATTCAAAGAAAGGCAAGAGAAGGTGGACACCCGAGCTCCGGAAAAGAGAATTTTCCCTTCCTCCTTTTTGTTATAATTGGACCCTCAAAAGGAACTGGATGATACCCATCCACATTGGTGAGGGTAGGTCCTCTTTACTCAGTCTACTGATTCAAATGCTAACCTCTTCCAGCAGCAGCCTCGTGTATGCACCCAGAAATAATGTTTTACCAGCTATTTGGGCTTCCCTTAGCTCTGCCAAGTTGACACAAACATTAACTATCACAGCCCCCTCGGGAGAAACACTCCTTGGCTGTAATTCCCCAACTTTGACGTTTCTAAGTTACTGCTCATGGTCAGTTAGTCCCCACTTATTTGTCTCATCCCTCACAAGCACCGGTTTTGGAGCTAACCTAATTTTAATCCTGAGGACACCTGGGCCACAGGCTGCTGACAAAAGCTTAACAACCGGCTGGGGGTTGTTGGCGTGGAGCCCTTGTTTGTAGCATTTGCTGATTTTCGTCCAACTGAACGAAAATACTGCTGATTTCAAGCGTCCAACTGAACGTAGGTTTTTGAGAGGTGATGTGCAGCACAGTATTACATAATGTTTCCACCACGGAAGTACAGTAGACTTAAACAATCTCAAGAATACAGATAATTGCAAATTATAATAAAATAATTAGGAAGTGATGACATAATTTTAAAAAACCTTCTTATTTTGAAACAATTATAAACTCACAAAAAGTTGCAAAATAGCACAAGAAGGTTCTGTGCACCCATCACCCCGTGACCCCAATGGTAATACCTTACCTACTTATCATATGCTGTGAAAGCCAGGAAACTGAGATTGTATTGCCTTTACTTCTAAAAACATTTTTTTTCACTTGTAATTGTGGTGAAGTACATTAACATGGCATACAATTTATCATCTCAACCATTTTAAATGGTTGCAGTTCAGTATTGTTAACTATATTCACACTGTTGTGTAACCAACTCCTAGGATTTTTTCCTTACAAAACTGAAACTATACCTACTGAACTGCCCATTCTCCTGCCGCCAACCCATGTTTTGTGTCTGAGTTTGACTAGATACCTCATGTAAATGAAATCATACAGTATTTGTTTCTTTGTGTCTGACATATTTCACTTAGCGTAATTTCCTCAAGGCTTATTTGTGTTGTAGCAGGTATCAGGGCACGTCTCTCTTGTTACCTTGGAGACTTTCCAGGGGCATAAGCTGCCGTCTTTCCGCTGTCTATAGCGATTTCCCCCTTCTAGCTTTTGCCAACCTCTGCAGGGAGGGAGTCACCCTTGAGGCTTTGTGGACTACTTGAGTTTCCCTAAATGCCAACAGGCTAGGGAGTTTCTGCTTCCACTGTGGACTGGGAACGCGGCCCTCCCTTAGAAAATAATAATGATATTGCTCAAGTAAGCAAAGAGGGCCTTATTTCATTCATGGTTGGTAGTGGAGTGTTAATTTTTCAGAGGTGTATTTTTTTTTTTTCAAGTGCAGAACACAATGAGAAGTTCTGGTCGGCAACTTACATAGTACAATTATACTTTTGGTGAGTGCTATTCTGAAATGTCAGTCATGCACTTTGGGGACTCATTAAATTTCATTTAGGCAACAGGTTTAAAAATTCATAGATCTGATAGGAAGTTGTAATTAACCTCTATTTTTCTGCAGGGAAGCTAAGAAATGTAGCATCTTATGAGGCATAAGTGAGAGACTAAATGGAGGGGAAAACCTTGGGATCGCAGCAGTGCAGGGCCAGATGGCCAGCCTGCATGACCCAGGATGTCAGGGAGACAAGCTGCACAGCCCAAGCCCTAGCACGAGGCTCACTGGAGGCCGCACATCCAGCCAGCTGGCCACGTTCACTTCTCCCTCCTTTTCTTAGGGGCCAAGTGGCAGTTTGGGGACAAGAGGACATCACTCACCCCCTATGTGTGGGTACCTTTGCCAATCATTTTAGTAAGATTTACAAGTGCACGTTCCTGTGCTTCTCTTGCTGGGTACAGAAAGTGTATCACCCAGTGATATTTGACCATTTATTTAATGAATAAATTTATCTTGCACTTCCTACCTCTTTAGTCTACCAGTCAATGTGTTGCTTCTCCTTAGGGAATATACGGCCTCCTCTTCGATAAGCACTGATCGGCTCTTGGGCGGGAAGTCATACATTCTAGATTAGTTAGGCATATTAAAAAAACATCTCAGAGATGAATTTTAGCGAGAAGTACAGGTTTAAATTCTTTTTTTTCCAGAAGTACTGACTCAGTAAATTGAGAGAACAAACTACTGGTAGCTCAGTATACGGCAGTCAACAATTCTAATTAGACTGCATTTAGGTCAGTTTTATTTATTTATTTTTTTAATCCTCACCGAGGATATTTTTTCCATTGCTTTTCACAGAGAGTGGAAGGAGGGAGGAGAGAGACATCGATGTGAGAGAGACACATCAATTGGCTGCCTCCTGCATGCGCCCTGACCCTGGCTGGGGATCGAGCCTGCAACTGAGGTTCGTGCTCTTGTCCAGAATTGAACCTGGGACCCCTCAGTCCATGGGCTGACGCTCTAACCACTGAGAAAACTGGCTAGGGCTAGGTTAGTTGTGGGTGTTTTTTTAAAAAAATGTTTTTTAATATATCTTTATTGATTTCAGAGAGAGAGAGGGAGAGATAGAAACATCAATGATGAGAGAGAGTCATTGATCGGCTGCCTCCTACACGCCCCCTATGGGGGATTGAGCCCACAACCCGGGCATGTGCCTTGACCAGGAATCGAACCTTGATCTCCTGGATCATAGGTGGGTGCTCAACCACTGAGCCACGCCAGCTGAGCTTGTCAGTTTCGATGAAAAAAAAAAGCTCCTATGTTTTGGTTACGGAAACCAGGCTTCCTATTTATTATTCAGTGCTTATCTGGGAATGCAAGGCTTTTAGGAATCTTAGTCTTTTCTTAGATTGACAGAAAGAGCCCCTCCTTGACTACACTTAGTCAGGCTCACTGGAAATTTCTTCTCAACTAGGTCCTGACTTTAGCAAGAATCCTGTTAAGTCTGAGTTTAGCAAGAATCTCCCTCTATCCGTCTGTTCACTTTCAGTATTTGAGTGAATTCTGCTCAGTCTCCACTATCCCCTGGGTGACATCTGACCACCCTCCCCTGCCTTCGGTAAAAGTCCTGTTAGGTCCCTTTAGCCAGAATACCCTCTTACCCCTGATGTTTCTTCTTGAAGGAATTTTCTAATCACTGACAGCCCTTCCCCTCCCGCGCAACACAGGCATACTCACTGGCATGGCTATAAATTCCCACTTTTTCCTACTGTACTCAGTTGAGCCCAATCTCTCTCCTTAACTACAAAAACCCATTGTTGTAACCCTCCTTATCAGACATATGTGCAAGTACTTTTCCCCATTCTGTGTGTAGTATTTTCACTCCAACATTGCATTTTTGACAGTCTTTTAATTATTGTGAATCTGATAGGCAGAAAAGTTGTCTCATTGCCTGATTTGTATTGTATTTCCCCCAGGTTGAACACATTTTTATGTACTATTAGCTATTATTGGTGCTTCTAATGTATGTTGCCTGGTTCTATGTTTTGCCAAGCTTTGTTTGTTTGTTCCTTTAGTTTAAAAAAGTCTAGCTAACAAACACTTGAATAAAATATTCTGTCCTGGCCTCCTTTCTGGCTGATATATCTTTTAAGGACCTGGAAGGCTAGGCTTGCGTTTTTCAGGCCCTAAGGGGATTTCCCTAGAACGCAGCACTGCAGGGAGAGCTGGCCCCCGGCCCAGCTCCCTGTCCATGGGCCACCACCTCCTTTTCTTTTTCTCCCTGAGGCAGTGCCCAGGGTGCCCATACCCTGGGTCTCACAACCACATTCCTCCAATCTCTCCACAAAGGACTCCTGAGTCCCCAGCCCTGGTGGCCCAGGGGGCCCAAGTACCAGTAGAATGGGGGCGATTCTGGGTGGGTGCGTCCTCGCGGCCCTGCAGCCTCCTTGCTCCATGCCCCATGCAGAGGGGTGAGCCAAGTGAAGGTTTAGAGCCAGCATAGGGGCCCATCTTGCAGAGGGTTCTAATGATTAACAGCTTTGTAACAAAAATTGCTATACTCAGAATAAATGCTATCAGTGGCAACTTTAAAATGGGAAAACCCATCCCAATTTCCAAACAATTAACTTGCAAATAAACTTTTGTAACCCACTTATAAGTTTGGAACCCAGTTCTGTCAAGTCCAGGTTAATTTGGTCCTGGTCCTTGCATTTGGTAATTCCTGGTTGTGACTGTCAACTGTCAGATGAGCAGGGTCAGCCTGAAGCTGGGAATTTAATTTTTGAAAGTACAAACTATAAAATATCTTGATCTTGAGGAGCTTGCTGGGAAAATCAACCTAAATTTTGAATGCAGCTTTCAAATACAACTCACCACAAGATTGAAGGCTACAAATCGAAATGATGGTCATTGTTAGCCCCAAAGCAACCCCAAACCAAACCAAACCAAAACAACAAAACAAAAACACAAACAAACAAAAACCTGGCAGAAAATGGATTCCTTCACAAGACCAAGCCGTATTAGCCCCTTAGTCTCATGCGGATGTGTGGATTTTAGGGACAGGATTTAATGAAATAGGTCAGATCAATGGGGGGGAAAAAACTTTGGGAAAGTTTATTTTGGGCCTTCAGATGGAACTTAATGCTAATAATTAACTTACCTTAAACCAAGCCTGCTTAATATTTAATGCAATAAATAATTATGCTTTATTGTTTTTGTAATTTAGTTGGCATCCTTTTCTTCCAATCTTAAAAATAGAGAAAAAAGCCTGACAGGGCGTGGCTCAGTGGTTGAGCATCGACCTAGGTTCCAGATCAGGGTTCAGTTCCCGGTCAGGGCACATGCCTGGGTTGCGGGCTCTATGAATGTAAACCATCTTTGTGTAAGTAAAACAGATGCTGCCTTGGGAGTCAGGATACTTGTACTCGGATTGTGACTCTTACCTGAGCAGTGCTCTGGGTCCTACCTATTCACTTCAAGGTCTTCAAGGTGTCTGATGTGCCGTGAGATTCCCTGTCTCCCTCAGAGCACCGTGTAAGGAGCAACAGAAAACTCTTATGTGCAAGCACTTTGAAAAGCATAAAGAGCTAGTATCATCTCACAGCTCTGCTGTCAAGATTAAATGAATTGATACTTATTTGCCTGGTGCCTGACATACGGTAATTGCTCAATTAATGTTAATTATTATTCTATCCCTGCTTTTCCCATTTAAGCCCATACTATGTTTTCTACACCAGCCAACATTACACCTTGGAAAAATTAGGAGATAAGTATATAGGAACATTAAATTCAACTTTACAAGTGGATGAATTAAAAACCACCTGACATTTGCAAACCGCTTGCCCTCTAAGTCATTGTTAGCTTATCCTTTTGCATCCAGTAACACTATACTCAGAAAATATGAATATTTAATATGCATTTTCTATTAAAAGAGAAGTCTCTGGGCCCTAGCAGGTTTGGATCAGTGGTTAGAGCGTCGGCCTATGGACTGAAGGGTCCTGGTTCAATTCTGGACAAGCGCACATACCTTGCTTGCAGGCTTGGTCCCCGACCCCTCTTTGCACGTGAGGGGGGGCAACCAATCGATGTGTGTCTCTCACATTGGTGCTTCTCTCTCTCTCTCTCTCTCCCCCCCCTCTCCTTTCCACTCTCTCTGAAAAGCAATGGGAAAAATATCCTCAGGTGAGGATTAAAAAAAAAGAGAAGTCTGATTTTATTCGCGCCGTGCCGCCCCGAGGAAAGGCGTCTGCGCGCCCGAGCCGAGCACCGCCACCGCGGGGCAGCGCAGCACCGCCAGAGGGCGGCCAGGGCGCGGCCTCCGCGGAGCCGGCCCAGCAGGGCCCGGGAACGCTCTGCTTGAGGCGGTGCTGAGGAGTGTACAGTCACTCCTGAAGGACTGTGTGTGCAGTGTCACCCGCAGGGCCACGTAACGGGTGTTGTGTAGCACTGGCTTTCATTTTGTCCTCAGCATTCCTTCGGGGAGGTAAGAGAAACCTGGCCCTACGCTCGACACAAACACTGGCTTTGCTGTTGTGACTGAGAATCCCTTTGAGGAACCATCCGCCTGATGCTCCTGCTGGTCTTTTCACTCCCTACGGGTAGGAGCAAAATTACAAAAGGGAGCATCCAAGGCTCACGTGTTGCTTTCACAACCCGTTTGACACTTACACAGGGATCCAGGTATTTTGTTGCGGCTTTCCCTACAGCCTGACTTCCAGGTAATCTGTAGGTAGGTCTCTGTCTAGACACTGGTAAATTAAAATATAAAATAGTAAATGAGCATATATGGGCAAAATATTCCAATGACTATTTAGTGTAAACCTAGTCACTATTAACTTTTCTTTTCAATCTTGGCAATACTTTCGGACAAGTTCCCATGAAATGTAGCATTTACTCTGCTGCCTCACTCTCCGTAAAGCCCAGGACTTACACTGACACCAGCACTTTCCTATGATTTAATTAATGCCAAAAAAAAAGATTTTCTAACCCCTATTTTGAGCAAGTTATAGTGCATGGTGTGTGTGTGTATATGTGTGTGTATGTTTAGGGCTTATTTGGCAGACTTGCATGTAAGTCAGTAAGTATTTGTTAAATACCATGTACTGAACACTGTGCTAACACCGGGAATTTCAAACAAGCAAAGAATGTAGACTTTATGAATGCACAGTTTGGAGTCGAGTGATAAGACAGAGGAGATAAGACCTGTAGATGTGAAACAGCTTTTAGCATTCTAAATTTTTGCCACTGAAAATGGTAAGCACTAAGGTTTTTCCAGTTCTAAAAATCTGATTCTATGATTTTGAGGATAAAGAAAGAGAATATATAACCAGATGCTAGATTTTATGGCACAGCTTTAAGGACCGCCTTGGAAGATTTACAATGACAATAATGATTCAAGAGTGATTTTTCCTTGTTCCAGAAACTGTTACTAATGACTAATTAAGGTACAAAAGAAAGAATTTTTATCTTTTTCATTCCTTTTGTTAAAAAACAAACCAACCATAACTAGAGTTTTAACAACTTCTGTGGGCTTCTTACTATATTTTTAACAAAAAGTGCTTAGGATAAAAATTGAGCACTATAAACCCCTCCCAATGCCCTTTATTTTTTTTACATTAAAAATTTTTTTTAAAAGAATAGTTTACTGATTTTGAGAGAGAGAGGAAGGGAGATGGAGAGAGAGAGAAACATCAGTGTGAGAGCTAACACAGGTCAGCTGCCTCCCGCACGCCCCCTACTGGGGATCGAGCCTGAAGCCCAGGCACGCGGCCTGACCAGGACTCAACCGGCAACCTCCCGATGCACGGACGATGCCAACCCACTGAGCTGCACTGGCCAGGGTAGTGCCCTTCCCAATGCTCTTTAAAGATATATTAATTATCTTAAAAGCTAGCTTTCCTTTTAAGTTAATCTTCAAGTATTTTGGGGGCCACCCACTGGGTGCAAGCCACAGGGAATGCGAAGACAGACAGGAACCCGCCTTACTGTCCTACATCATACATACTGAGTTTCCTATATTTATTGTGATTTCTGAGGAAATATACTAATTCTGAAAAATGTTCTGCCTACTGTTCTCTCTCTTGGGGTAACAAAAACATAGGGAATACTTTTCTTGTGTGTCCACATAAAAGAGCGACAGTATCCGTGGCTTCTCAGAAGTCAGTGGCTGCTCTCAGACCATAATTTCAATGTTGGCAGAATCCTCTACACAGATGACTCCAAATCCGCATCCCCAGCTTTGAGGGCTTCTGAATTCCAGTCATAAAACTCCAACCACTTAGTGTAAATGCACTTGCATGTCCTGTTCCCCTCAGCTGAACTAACCCGTGTCATCGTTACCCATGTCCCCTTCTCCCAGCAGAAATCTCACGCTGGGTGCCACCCCTGGGCCTTCTCCTGTGGTTGAAGCTTTTGGGCTGCCTTAGACTCCTTCCTTATATCTCATGAGCGGCCACTAAAGCCTGTCAATTCTTACTTCGTAATGTCTCCCCTACAAGACCCCTTTCTGACTTCTGAAGTCAGTGCTCTAAATTATCACCTGTCTCCTACCTCCCCACCTTCAGCTTCTCTGTCCTCTCATCTCGTCAGCCATCATTTTCATACTGAGTTTTCAAAAGCATGGCTTATGTCTCTTAACGGCATTTCCAGTTCAAAGACATTATAATTCCATTACTCAAGAACATTTAGAACTTCCCTGTTACCTGAAAGATTAAGTCCCAATTGGCATTCAAGGATTTCCAGTCCAGGTCCAACACACACTTCCAATGGTGCCCCCGTCACGCCCAGATCAGGACCCCTGCAGCAGATGTGCACATGCATGCACGCCTTGGCGCTCTTCCACATCTTGTGTGCCTGCTATTTTCCTCTGTATCCACGTGTTAATCACCTGTCCAAGCTGAGCCCTGCTATCTTTTTTTTTTTTTTCCCCCAGTTGAATCTTCCTTGACTGCTCTAAACATAGTGGTGTCTCCATTGCCTGAATCAACAGCAATGTCTGTGCTCATATATGGCCTTGTTGTGTGTAGGAGGTTTATAATTCTCCCACTTAAATGGAGGTTGTCCACTAATCTTTCTATCTCCTATGCAGATAAAGTAGCTCTCAGTACGTGTCTGTTGACCAGCCAACTGAATGATTTAGAAAATGGAGAATGAATGGATAGGCCAAGCTAACTTGGACTCAAAGTCTCGCGTATAATTTTGACCACTTAAAATCTTAAGAATGGCATTATGTTCTTCCCAAATGCTTAGACTAGAGTGTAATCAAGTCAGGAAGAAGACATCATCTGTTCTGGAAGAAATTATAGACTTGGGAAGTTAGCCAGGCAATTTCTTCTGGAGTGCCCAAAGGGCACTAGTAGTCCTGTATCCCTCCGAACCTCAAGTCTCTGAATATTTCATGAAGACTGTAGGATGCTCACAGAGATATGAGCTCAAGACTTGCCTTTGCCGTGTCTGGAATAAATTGAAAACCGAAAGTCAATATCCCTGGTCTTCTTCCCAGGCTTCTGGGAATGCCTCTACCATGAAGGCACCAACCATCCCTCTGCATTCAGTCAAGAGGTTTTGACAAACATCGACAGACCTGTGTTAGATATTCATCAGAGCTATCAGCGTCGGTATGGGGCACTCTATCCTTAGGGGTGTCCAAGGGCATGGCATGATTAAAATTACCTCAGGATTCAAGGCAAAGAGTTTATCTGCCTAGATTTGCACACCTATGAGCCCACACAGTACTTAAGGGTATTTAATAACTTTGTGTGGGTAATGGGACTGAGAGAGAAACTGATAAACTCACTCTGAATCCTCTTTACTGACAATGATATGCACCATTTAGGCTTGTACATTTGTATGGAGTAAGCATGATGAAATATTAAAAAGTTATTTTGTTTCATTATATTTTAAGATTGTTTTATTATGCTGTGGTTCAAAAAGTGAAATGAAGAAAGACCTTCTATTCTATTACTAATCAGTTGTCTGTGTACATGGTTAAAATATTTCCTCTTGGTCCAACTTCCACGATCATCACTGCTTTGGATCTGTGAGGTTGTTGGTCAAACAAGTTGACTTGTAGAAGTTCTAATATTGCCACCTTTCTATGATTGGCTTCCTACACAGCAGCCAGAGGGACTTCCTCTCCCTTCACTTGCTTGTTGTTTGGGAAGGAAAAAAACCCTTTATTGACGCTGCGATAATGTTTTAGTGTGAGGCAGGGATTTCGCAATAATCAAAGAACACACACAATTTCCCTGTTCTCAACTGCAGGTGTTCTGAGCCTGCAAATATTCCTCTATTCTCCCTTAGGAAGTTACTGAGAACTGTATCTGAGCCTCTGCTTCTGCTTCTTTATTTTTTTTATTTTTTTTAAATGTATCTTTATTGATTTCAGAGAGAGGAAAGGAGGGGGAGAGAGAGGGATAGAAACATCAATGATGAGAGAGTCATTGATTGGCTGCCTAGCCCACAACCCAGGCATGTGCCCTGACCGGGAATCGAACCCCGATCTCCTGGATCCTAGGTCGATGCTCAACCGCTGAGCCATGCCTGGCCAGGCATGCTTCTGCTTCTTTAAAGCCCGAGCCATGACTGGGTAGCTCAGTTGGTTAGAGCATTGTCCCAGTACCCCAAGGTTTCAGGTTTGATCCCCAGTCAGGGCACATACAAGACTCAACCAACGAATGCATAAATGAGTGGACTAACAAACCCATGTCTCTCTCTCTCAAAAAAAAAAGCCCGAGCAAAATGTTGTGTTTGCTCAGTCTCCCCCTCCAAAAACATTGCCTGTAGAACTGTACTACATTTCCTTGCCTTTGAGGAGCCTAAGGTGCTGTGATTTTCAGTGAGTTTTGTCAATTTAAACAGATGACTACTTAGTATCAGCACCACCATAGTGAGAGAAGCACATCATTGAGAAATTAGTAACATTAATAAATAATTGACACATAGTACAAGATACTGAAGATGACTCTTTTGACCAGGAGCCATTCATTCATTCATTCATTCATTCATTCATTCATTCATTCAACAAATAATTCCTGAGCACCTACTTTGTGCCAAGCACCATGCTAGTAACTGGGATACAAAGGTGAACGAGGTAAGAAAGTTCCTCATCTTCATGGATCTTATGTTCTAGTAGGCAAGACGGATGAAAGGCAAGTAGACAGGTGAAAAAATGACATAACTGCACATTGTATTATGTGTTAAGGAAATAACCAAGCATTGCAATTGGGTGGTCATGGAAGACTTCTCTGAGGAGGTGACATTTATGTTGAGATTTGATGACTGTAAAGAAGCTAAACACATGAAAAGTCAAGGAAGAGATTCCCAAAAACATGGAACAGTAAGGGGAAAAGTGAAACTAGATGAGTGAAGAGAGAGGTAGGATCCAAATTATGTTGAGAGAACCTTGAAGGACGAGGTATGGAGAGTGTTTATGATGGAACACGAAGTGGAATGGGACGACTTGAAGGGTTTTAATCAGTGGTCTGATAAGAAGTGAATTTTATTTATTTATTTATTTATTTATTTATTTATTTATTTATTTATTTATAAATATATCTTTATTGATTTCAGAGAGAGGAAGGGAGAGGAAGAGAGACAGAAACATCAATGATTAGCGAGTCATTGATCGGCTGCCTCCTGCATGCCCCTGACTGGGGATCGGGCCTGCAACCCGGGCATGTGCCCTGACCGGGAATCGAACCATGATCTCCTGGATCCTAGGCCAATGCTCAACCGCTGAGCCACGCCTGGCCGGGCAGAAGTGAATTTTATATTAAAACATAATTCAGGCTGCTGTGAATGTGGGAATGGGGGAAAGGTTAGAAGCAGGCCAGTTAGGACATATATGTGCCGAATGTTTTGTTTGCTCCTAGAGACCCTCCTTATACCCTGTCCCAGGTGGCTAACCCATATGGATTACTTCAACAGGGTCCCAGGCCCTCTGGCTTCAGTAGGGTTTGACCAACACTCAGCTAGAGATCAAAGAGAGTGAACTGAGGCTAATTATTTGCTTGGGGTCTTTTCTGCAAGATCTGTGTTCTTCAACTAAGATCCTTGCTCCCTGAGGTGGCCTACTCTTTATGAGTCTGTATCCTTTTGGGCTCCGGTAGCCTTTCCTCTCTCATCCCTTTGCAGTTATAGCAGCTCTCACACTGCTAGCCTGGGTTCCTTCAACCCTGTAAGCTTATTTGAAGATAAGCCTTGAAGCTTTATCACCAGGGTAGGAGAGATTCTTTCAGGCTAACTCACTCCCCGGGATTCTTTCTTTCACCTTGTTTTTGTCTTCCGTAGATTCCTTTCTTTCTTGCCATCTTGGCAAGTCCCTTATCATGGTGCTCATTACGTATTATTCAGCTTTTGTGCTCATTGGGTTGGGGGCACCATTAGGATATCAAGTCAACAAGCTTGTCATCCAGAATATCCTGATCATGGGGTGGACACATGACACAGGCTGATAAAATCTCAGTCTCCAATCTCTCTGGGCCCCTGACTGGTCCAGGCTGTGCATGCGCCCTGATTGGAGGCAATCAGAGACCTTCCCTAGGATTCTTTTAACTGGAGCCAGTACGGAAAGGGGATTTTTCCCCTCTGCTTAGTTTTCAGCTATTAGGATACAATACCGGAATTTCTGGAACTGAATCCTCCCCACAGCCCCGCAATGGGGCAGAAGCCTGTTTGCTATTGGAGAGGTTGAAGCCAGTAGAGATCAGCAAAGATTAGAGATGGGTTGAGAAAAAGTGACATAGGAAAAAAGAGGACTGAGGAGGCATCAGGTTTCTAGTTTCAATTGCTGAGATGCTTGAAGTGGCACGAGTTCTGCAGCTCTTCCTTTGATTCTGTGACAAATCCCAATATCCTTCCAATAAACTGCCTAAGTCAGTATGAGTGGGCATCCAGTGGGACCAGCACTGTGGGACACTCAGGAGACAGCTTAATGTCACACTCCTACCAGTACGACCCTGTTGCAGACTGGCAGCTTGTGAAAACAACATGTGGGTGTTATCCCCTCTGATCGCAGAGGCAAAGTATGCAAGCAAGCACAGCTCACTGACTAAGGATTTAGGATTGGAGAGACTAGTTTTGAGCCCTGCACAGGGCTCCCAATTCAAAAGCCTCATCAAAGGCCTTCACCATGCGGTCAAAGACAAATCAAAGCTGCAGTCAAGTCAACATTTAGGAGAAATGAGCTTTCTTTTCTTTTCTGTTGCATTTCCAGCTGTAGCCAAGATACTGGCAGATAGTGTATCTTGAAGCATGACTGAATAATTACCATATTTTAGAAAGTGAATATGAAAAATTAATTTCATTTTTTTCTTTTGGAAAAAATAACACCAGATTTTATAAAACCTTCTAAACATTTCCTCAAGAAGAAATGAGAAGCACATTACATTAGTATTCACGGTCTTCCCCTTCTGAAGCTTGTCAGATTCGAGGTTTTAAACAGGTGATGAGCAAAACCGTCGCAGTGCTAAAATCAAGCTATTCACCTGGCTCTTTGCTACCAAGCGGTCTGTTGCGCAGTCAGCGTCGCCTGAGTGCAGTCAATAGGTGGGGACGCAGGTGTGCAGCTCTTTCTTCTCCCTGGTTAACAAGCTCCATTTTCCAACTGCTTCCTGAGAGATGCAGTCAACTTTGAAGACCAGTCAAAATCTGAGTCCATTCGCATCACCATTAGTGGAGCTTCTGAACTCTAAGCAGGCAAAACAGGTGATTTGCAAATGAGGAAAGTGCTTCTACTCTCAACCACTCTTTCAAAGACCCACAGGGTCCAGTGAAATGATGGAGCCGGCTCTTGGTCTGGGACATCACCCAAGGGCCCAGCCATGCACACAGTACCTAACGGTGTCTCTCTGTCTCCCTCTTCCTTCTTCCCTTGCTCTCCCACCTGCCATCCTTCCCCATCTGTATTAGTTTCCTATTGCTGCTATAACAAGTTACCACACACTTCGTGGCTTAAAACAACACAAACATATTATCTTACAGGTCAGAAGTTGGAATGGGTCTCACTGGACTAAAATCAACATGTTGGCAAGGCTGCGTTACTCCTGGAGGCTCCAGGGGAGAATCTCTTTTCCTGACTTTTCCAGTTTCTAGAGGTCACTTGCATTGCTTAGCCAAGCAATGCTTGGCCTCTCCAGTCATCTTCAAATCAGCAGCAATTGCAACACCCTGACCTCTGCTTCCATCATTGCATCTCCTTCTCTGATGAAGACTTTCCTGATTCCCTCTTTTACTGTTAAGGATCCTTGTGATTACACTGGGCCCATGCAGAGAGCCTGGGATAATCTCCTTTCCTCGAATTCAGTTGATCAGCAACCTTAATTTCACCTTCAGTCTTAACCTCCCCTTTTCATGTAACCTAACCTCACATGTTTGCAGGCTTTGAGATTAGGTACAGACATGTGAGGGAGAAGTGGCTCATTATTTTTTCTACTGAACTACCTCCCTCTTGAGCCACTGCAAAACAAAAGGACATTTTTAAGGTCAAAAATAAGTCTAGGGTGATGAAAATATTCTGTAATTAAATAGTGGCGATGGTTGCACAACCTTGTGAATATGCTAGATAACTACTTAGTTGTACACTTTAAAATGGTGGATTTTATGGCATATGGACTATGTCATAACAAAAAATATACAAAAAAGCCTAAGTTGATTATTTGGGTCCTATCCACTCTGCTGTTTTACCGGTTGCTTTACTTATACATAAGCAGGAATTATCACTTGCAGTCACTCCTTCCCCAGATTCATCTAATTCAATTTTCTCCTGAGTAGGAACCAGGTTAATGAATCCAGACATCTCAATTTCAAGAATGATTAAAGAAGAGACAGATAAGCAATAAAATAGAATGTACCGGAGCTTCAAGGATGCTTTAGATAACAGGCTTTCAGCCCAACCTCAGTCACACTCCAGCAGATCTTCTTACTGGGCTGTACATAACCTGGAATAATCCCCAGGTAAATGAATTATGCAGCTGAAAATGTCCAGGGGAGGTTTATGCAGAAGCCTGAATGGCACATGCTAGTAAGTGCTAGGAAGGAAGGATTATAGACAGTCTCAAAGCAGCTGCAGCTAACACCAAACCAAGCACACAGAAGGCCCGTGGAGGCAGGAAGCATCGCAGGTAGGTTTAATGACACTAAATAAAGACGATAAAAGAAAAAAAGAGCTCCAGGGGTCCTTGCTCTGAGACCACCTGTTTAAATCACCTAGAATCACCTAGTAAGCCCTATTCTATCTGACAAGAGAGCCTCAGGAGAGATGGGAAGGTTGGTCCCAGGATCCCGGGGCACAGAGATAACCATTAGGTGGCCCAGAGGTTCCATAAACTTCCCTCTGCTATATACCTCCAAAGTCTGCGTATAGATTATATGCGGCTGCTTGCAGCAAGCTTTCCCAGCTTCACTTCTTAAGCATAAACCTCATGAGGGAGAAGACATTAGAAATAGGGAGCGTGGAGCTGGAGAAGGTACAGTGTGAGTTATTACTGACAACTGGAGCCCTGAACTGCCCTCTGTGTTGGGGTGTGCTGCGGGAAAACCAGTTACCCTGGGCGCCTCCTTTATCTCTGGACTCACCTTAGGGGAAATTCAAAACTCATGCTGGCGAAAATAGGATTTGTATCCACTCAAACTGCTTCTATTCACTCTGAAAAGTGCTTTCATTCTTCCGGAAATCTCATAACATTTATTAATCCTCCCACACTGCTGTCATAAAAGACAAACTTGAGATAAGATTTTTTATTTATTTTTTGCTTTGAGTTTGCATTTAAAAGACTATGACGCAGTGAGAGAGATTTTAAGACTTTACAATGAACTCACATAGTTATTCACTGCCGTAATTTTCCTTCACTCTCACCAAGGGAGCGCATTTGTTATGTTTCTTCCCCTTGTGCATTTCCATTTCTGAGAAGTCTCCAGAAATGGGAAGGAAGTGGGGAATCGGTATACTTACTCCGCAGCCAGGGAGACGCTTCATCTTCAGTGGCTCATGATACCAATGGGATGGTTGAATCAAATATACTTCTTGGCTGGAGACTGTCAGTCTAGCTGGATTCTTCCAACTGTGATCAATCCATTTCCATGTTGTTCCTACAGCTGGGTGTTGCTTGTATTTCAAAGTTTCTGAAAACATACAAATTTTCTAGTTTTAGCTGGGGTGGGAAAATCTTTTGATGTTTTTGAGGTGAAAATTACCCATCAACGAAAGAAGTGGAGTTAAGCATGGGAGCCAGAAAAAAAATGATATCCTAGTTCCATACTTGGAAAAAAGGAAGAAAAGCAAAACCAAAGACCCTGTAATTCTATGAATACATTTTATTAATTTCAGGTTTCCACAGTAATTTTATCCTAACCTCCCATGGGCCCTAGAGCATGTTAAGAAAATCAAACCAAAATTATCATTAGGTTTATCATCCAAGCCTTGATTTATCCACCAAAAAATATTGTGAAACATCAGATTGCTTCTGCATGCAGTATTTTTATACAATTCCCCCTAAAATTCTCTCTCTCTTTCTCTGTCTCTCTCACACGCACGCATGCACACATACACACAGTGTTAGTTGGTTCGTCTATGGATTGCAACAGAGCTTAATGAGTCATCTCCTCTTATGGGACACCTTGGTCTCCCACAGATTTGAAGGACAGTATGAAATACATAATTCTATATTTCCCAAGCTTACATAGTTGGCATCCAATGCAATTAGCCTAAGCTATAAACTACCAGGAAAGGTAAACAATCAGTTCCTCAAACAGGTTATCTAAAGCAGGGTTTCTCAACCTTGGCACTATTAACATTTGGGTCCAGGTAATGCTATATTGTTGGGCTGTCCTGTGCCTTGGAGGACATTTAGCAGCATTCCTGGTCCAGATGGCACCCACTAGATGCCAATATCACTCCTCTTATTTATTTATTTATTTATTTATTTATTTATTTATTTATTTATTTATTTATTTATCTTTATTGGTTTCAGAGAGAGGAAGGGAGAGGGAAAGAGAGAGATAGAAACCTCAATGACGAGAGAGTTGTTATAGATCGACAGTGGGCCTTCTGCACGACCCCAACTGGGGATCGAGCCTGCAACCCGGGCATATGCCCGGATAGGTAACCGAATGGTGATCTCCTGGATCCTAGGTTGATGCTCAACCCCTGAGCAATGCCCAGTAGGGGTTTTTTTGTTTGTTTTTTTAATACCCGAGGATATTTTTTTCATTGATTTTTTTTAGAGAGAGTGCAGAGGTGTGGGAGAGAGAGACACACACACACATCAGTTGGTTGCCTCCAGCACAAGCCCAAACTGAAGTATGTGCCCTTGACCGGGAATCGAACCATGACCCTTAAGTCTAAGAGCCAATGTTCTAACCAATGAGAAAACCTGCCAGGGCCAGTATCACTCCTCTTCAGATTGTAACAAACCAAAAATGCCCTAGATGACATTGTCATAAGTTTCCAGAGGAACAAAATCATCCCTAGTTCAGAGACCACTAATTGAAAGTAATTGAAATTAATCCATTTGGAGTTGATTTTTGTGCATGGTGTAAGACAGTGGCCAGTTTCATTTTTTTGCATGTGGCTTTCCAGTTTTCTTAGTACCATTTATTGAGGAGACAAACCTTCCCCATTGTAATTCTCGTCTCCTTTATTTTAAGTTAGCTGACCATATATGCATGAGTTTATTTCTGGGCCTTTATTTTGCTCCACTGATCTATGTGTCTGTTTTTTTTTTAAATACAAATATCATACTGTTTTGATTACTATCATTTTGTAAAATAGTTTGAAATCAAGAAGTATGATGCCTCCAACTTTGTTCTTCTTTCTCAAAATTGCCTTAGCTATTTGGGCCCAGAGAAACTGGAGACTAAGAGTGTCTCAGCCTGTGTCATGTGTCCATTCCATGATCAGGATGTTCTGGATCTGCTACAAGAATAAAGGGTCTGGCTGGTGTTGCTCAGTGGTTGAATGTTGACCCATGAACCTGGAGGTCACGGTTCCATTCCCAGTCAGGGCATATGCCCGTTTTGGCTTGATCTCCAGTAGGAGGTGTGTAGGAGGCAGCCGGTGGATGATTCTCTCTCATCATTGATGTTTCTATCTCTCCCTGTCCCTTCCTCTCTCTGAAATCAATAAAGACATATTTTAAAAAATTAAACAATAAATGGAGGATAAGCTTACTGATTAGATATCCTAAGGTCGCTCCCAATGCAGTGAGTACAAAAGCTAAATAATACATAACCACCACCACCTTAAGTGAGATGAGATGGCAAAAACCCAAGAAATCTATAGAAACCAAAAAGAAAATGAAAAAAGGAGTCCCGGGGAGTGATTTAGTCTGAAAGAATCTCTCCAACCCTGGTGACTGAGAGCTTCTATTTTGATTACTTCATCCAGTATAAGAGAGAAGATATATTTTTATTACAAGTTTTTTTTTAGAAAAAGGGTGATTTGAAAATATGAGCAAGGAACACGAGACCATAAAAATGATCTAGTAGAGCCAAACAGAAGTTCATACCAGAGATCAACTGCCTAGATTTTGTTCCTGAAGGACATAAGGACTACCTTACGCCATCACTTGGATGTGTCACTGATCATCTCTGGGGGACTCTAAACTGAGGCTTTGGGCCTGTGATAGAACCACTTTTCTGGGTTCTAAGTGATCCCCTTTCTGCTTCATTTATTTACTCTACAAATATGCCATGAACCATGCTGTGTCTGCCCTTAAGAAGGTTTCGGTACAGTAATAACTGGTTCACAATCAGATCATGACAATGCTGGGCGACAAGTGCTGCAGGGGAAGAGTGAACGAAGGGCATGAGTTACTCAGGAGGAAACCCTGTGTCTACCTGGGTGATTAGGGGCAGTTTCAAGTTGTGACCTGAAGACAACAATTGAGGTCAGGCACCTCGGAAAGCGGGAAGAGCATGTGCAATAGATAGCATGGTGCTTAGGAAGGATCATGGTGCATTTGGAGAATCTCCAGAGGTTCAGTATTACTGACTCACAGAGGCATATGTGTAGAAAAAAGAAGATACAGGGACAGTCAACAGGGACCAGGCCCAAAGGACCTTGTCTGCCATGCTTAAGAGCTGAGATGTCAGCCTGTAGGGGATTACAGGATTAAATATGGGCCATGATGTGATTGAGACCACAGAAGGAGCACTCACTATGGTGTAGCAGCTATGCAGACCAGAAGCCATGGAGCCTAACCCTGTGGCAGCAGGCGGATGAATCTGAGACACTTAGAAGGTTAAATCCCATGACCAAAAGTCCTATAAAAGAGAGAGGCGAGACAAGATAAACACCCCCCCCCCATCAGTTTCTTGCTTGGGTGACTAAGCATAGATTAAAGTGTGAATAAAGCCTGACTTATGAAAGTGAAAGATAAATGTGCATTAGAAGAACATGATTTTGTTTTTATGTTTTTGACCTTTCACTTTAAATATTCAGCATGCACTTGTAAAGAACAAGGGGGCCCTCGTATGTGACCATAGTTCAGAATGCAATTTAGGATATTTAACCTTGATGCAATACTATTATCTAACACTCAGTCCATGTTCGTAATCACTATGGTCGGGATTCAACCACTTATTGCAATACTTTTTCCAGTCCTTAAACCGAGTGGCATTTATTCGTTGTGTATCTTTTGTCATGCATCTGTATTCTCCTTTCTTCCTCTTTTTTTATTTTTTCCAACTTTACTGAGATATGACTGTGCAAGTTTAAGGTGTAGAAGAATATAATTTTAAAACAACAGGGACCTGGAGCAAAATATCCCAAGGAGGGGAAAAATGGACTAAATTTGTCCGTTGGACGTAGAGAAGTGTTACTGGACGAGAGCAGAGAGGGCTGGCCTTTGGAGGTCCCAGGGCTGGTACAGTAAGCCAGAGGGGAGGAAGGGGTTAGCTTGCTTTCCTGACGTCACCCAGTACAGCTCGATGGAGCCCAGGATCCTGTTTTAGCAGTTTTAGCCTCCTCTAGAGACAGACTTTTTGCTTCTTACTTCTCTAATGAGAACAAAAGAGTTTTTAGTTCCTGACTTTATAGTGTTAGGCTTGTAACTGCTTTAGTTAAAACATTCGGTTTAGCAATCAAATATGCACAGATTCGTCTCACTGACGCTTAGCAGTGCTCCTGTCCTTCCTTCTACTTCTTGCTAAGCCTGGAGTGTCCCTAGAACACATACACACACACACACACACAAATACCTGGTTTTCTAAGGAGAAGGTGGGAATAAATAGCACTTGATCACTGCCAGGCTAAGCTACCTCCTGTTCTCCCCTTTCCCTGTATCTGGCCCAGTTCATGAACCATGAAGCTGAGCCCTAGCTCTACATTCTCTACAGCGGCCTCTGCTGCTGCTCGTGCTTGCACGCCGGGCGCTTGCCCGCCGCACCGCACCTCTGACCTTTCTCTCGGCCTTCCTCCCCCTCCGGCCCTAGCCACCTTCCGTGCGCACTTCCCTTGTAATCTGAGCGAGTCCAAAGGCGCCAGGTGGCCCAGCGTCAGCACGCTGTCACGCTGAAAGAACTGGCCCACCGAAAGTAATTAAAACTAATGGGAACCTGTACTATGTCTCTCAAAGAACATTAAGGTGATCTAATTCAAAATGCACAGGACCACTTTTTTTTTCTTTTAAAGATTTCTAAATTGATTTTTAGAGAGAGAGAAAGAGAGAGGGGGAGAGAGAGAGAGAGAAACATCACTGTGAGAGTACAATATTGATCAGCTGCCTCCTGCACGCCCCCTACTGGGGATCGAGCCTGAAACCTTGGCGTGTGCCTTGACTGGGAATCGAACTCGCTACCCTTTGGTGCATGGGACAATGCCCACCCAACTAAACCACACTGGCCAGGGCCAAGGACCGCTTTTTACACTAGCCACTTTCCCGCTCTTTCCATTCTCTATCTCTATCATCCCTCCCCAGATGCTCCCATGGATTAGTTCCCTACCCTCACTTATTACTTGTTTTTGCATAATAGGGTTGGGTTGAGAGGGAGGGAAGGGGACATGCCAGAATTTTCTTAGTGGACTAGGGTGGCAGATTCTATTGGTTTTGGTTACAGAGCCCTTGAACTTTTAACATTCGATTATAATTATTTACTTGCTTGTTTCTTACACCTAGATCAGCAGCCTTGCACAGAAGCATTCCAGCCCACTAAGATGCTGGACTCAGGCTTGAGAAAGGGCTTGGGTTATAACTACTGCTCGGGGAATTGTGCTTAACTCTCCGTCTATGCCAAAGCCTGGAGTAACTATAAAAGTCTGGATCTATTGAGACAGTAAAATCCTAGACAGTAAAATGTAAAAGGGGTAGGGGCAGCCACTATACTCATTTGTATTCTTTAGCTATAGAAGGAATAAATAAATGCACTTTCATCATATAGACTGGGATTTATTTTAACGTCTTAAGCTCTAGCGGTTGTAATATAAGCCTTAACCACAAGTTAGTTGCTTTCAACTTAAAGTTATTATATTAACACAAATTTTATGGAGGAAGGGATGAAGACAAAAGGCAAAGGCCAATTCTAGACTTACCTGATGGATGCCGACTTTGGGGACTTCTCATTTTTCTCTCCAGGAAAAACAGTGAGTCTCATACTATCAGTCCAGATCTCATGATGCAGGATTTGTCTGAAACCCAGCATGATATTTGTTGCTGGAATTTTCACACAACTCTGTTGATTCTGTATTAAAGAATACAGAAAACTAGTTTTAGGCAAATAGTTAATGTGTGCTGGACTGTTCTGTTTATTTTTTAACTTTGTCTTGTCATATATTATTGCCAAACCCCTTATGCTTATGTTGCTATGTGCTCATATGATTTTGCTGTCCTGGGTAGCATTCTATCTTATTTACCAAACCCATGAAGCTGGTCTCTTTGGTTTGGGAAAAGATAGGAGATGTAGTTCGGGTACTGAAATATGAGAAATCTGTTTCTTTGACTATCTTTATTAAGTCAGTAAATCACCATATACGAGATGGGGCAAAAAGTAGGTTTATGGTTGTGAGTACATGAAACAGAGTTTATTGATCCACTGAAATTTTAGCCCCTTTCTGCTAAGATCCATATTCATACATCCAAGTGTTTAAAAAGCACCTCAAATATAATATGTCTACAACAGACTATTGATTTATCCCCTTACCAGGCTACCCTTTTCCAGTCTGTTCTATTCTAATGAACGGCAGCATAACCCACCCTGTTACAAGGAGTCATCCTTTTATCTTCTCCACTTACCACTCTCTACACTTAAGCCACCAGCAAATCCATGGGGCCCACCTCCAAACTAACTCCTGAACTTGCCCACTTTTCTCTATGTCCGAAACTCCCGTCATAATCCATCCTGTGTCATCCCTTTTTCCAAACCCCTATAATAGCTGCCTAACTGATCTTTCTGATGTTATTTCGACCCTGTACCTCACCCTTTTACCTTTCAGTCATTACACTCTTTTTCTTAAAATCCTTCTTATTGTATTTAAAATGAATTCCAGGCTCTCTCCATGCCTTGGCCTGCATGGCCCTGTGTCCTGGGTTCTTCCCGTCTAACCTCAGCTCCTGCCACTGTAACTCTCACTCATGCTCCAGCCATCACAAGTTCATCCCCACCGCAGGCCCTTATAGTCACCGTTCCTTGCAATCGTGCTTTTCTTCCTCACTTACGGAACAATGGTTCATTTGTCACAGTTTTCCTGGGAAGCTGACTCAGAGATGGAGATTTATGTGCACAATCTACACTGGGAGTACTGTACTGGTGAGTGATGCCTGTGGGGGAGTAAAAGAAGCAGGGTTGGGCAGAAGGAGATACTTAACTGCCATGCAGTTGCAACAAAGGCCTCAGCATGTCCTTAAAAGAGCTTTGGAGGTGGGATGGCCCTGAACTGGGGCAAGGTGGCTGAATCTCGATACTCTCCTACCAGGCATCGGGCGATAGCTGCCCTGGGAAAATGGCGTAATCTTAGGGGGGACAGTGCTTTTCGGCTCTGGACATTCCCTAGAGAGGGACTTTGCTGAGGGCTGTCAGCAGGCAAGACCCCAGAAGCTGGAGGAATGAATGCTTCAGCCCTGACAGAAGGTGGAATCTAGGGTAGAAAACAGGACACCATTCAAAGCTTCGTTCCTCGCTCAGGGATGCCACCCACGACCGCCCTCAATTTTCATCCTCACCTGAAAACCTGTACTTGCCTCACCTGCTCATTACTTACACGCTTTCTGACTATCCAGATAGTATGCACACTTTAGAAAAACAGGGATCGTTGGTATCCTGTTCATTGCTATTGCCACGGGACACGGAAAGGTGTCTGGCATGCAAGTAGCTGATGTGAGGGAGTTTCTTGAGTGAATAAGTTCAGATCGGCAAAAGCTTTTTACTTACTATACACATCCTTCCCTACAGGAATGGGAACCCCAAATTATGTGCATAAAACTCTCACAAGACTGAGTTACAGGAGGTGATTTTGGTGCAAGGAATAGAAGCCCTGAACTGTAAGATGGAAAAGCCAAGGAAGACTCCCTGCTACTCAGCAAATACACATTCAAGCTGCTTCAGTTACATCACCTCTCTGGACCTCTATATTATCACTAAAATTTTTTGACTCTTACATAAAAAAAGAGCAAATGCAATAAGTGTTTCTCTCTCTTTGCTCCCTTTGCTGTAATGACATTGTGTGGCACATACTATTGAACTTAAATTATATATTTTCAAAATAATTTTAATGAGAAAAGGTGCCAAAGCCATCCCATTTTTGGACTGAATCTATCTAATTTACTGTTCCCAGAAGCATGTTCTTTAGAAACTATCACTGTAGGGTCTAAATGGGTGTTACATGAAAATACGAGGAGAGAGAGGGAGAGACAGAGATCAATCAAGTTTAGGAAAGAGCAATGTAGTAATCAATGAAAAGTTACTTGGTTTTGCTTTTTCCTTTACATATTTTTCAAAGCACATTTATTATTTCAAGGTGAAAACACACAGTTTTATGTTTTAGTATGTAAGCCATGAAAAATCATTAAAGTGCATTGACGAATGAAATTATCAGACAAGCCAATTGTTCCTGAAGAAGGAAAGGGCTGCAAACAAGCAGTGAATCGCTGCTTCAATAGTCCATGTGCTCTAAGAAACAAAGGCACAGGAACCCAGAGCCAGCCCTCTCGGGGCCCTCTCTCTGCAACTGTTGGATTCTGTGATGACTTCTACTCTCACGGGAGTGAACAGCATTTATAGTCTAATTATGCTGAATTCTTTCATAAAGCATTGGTCATGTGGTCTTTCCTTTGAAAACCTGTGAGGATACTAAATTTACATCTATACTTGATAACATTTAAGAAAAGTGCTTTTGACATTTTAAGGTTCAATTAATGTAACTAAAGAAAAGTAAAAAATCTTGCATTCAAAAGATGGACTAGAGTAAGTAACAAATTTAAGAGGGTACAAGTTAGAATAGAACATTAAGCATTAAAGAACCATATAAAACACTAAAAACAGGCAATGAATGTTATTATTATGGAAGCTTCAGAAATATTTCCTCATGGAAAATTGTTCAAATATTATTCATGACACATCCTACCCAGTCCAGGCCTCCCCCCTAAGGAAAATAAATTATGTCTGGGTATTAACAGAAGAGAGCATAAAGCTTTGACTGGAGAGTTAAAAAGAATCGTAAGTTGAGCGACCTGGAGTAGGCACACTCCTCCGGAGGGTGCACATTTCCCTGCTGTTCCCCTGGCTCAAGCGAGGGGGAATGCTGAGATCCTTCTTTTGTTCCTTCATGTGTTCAAGGGAAGCCAAGTTTCCCATTGAACAACCTTGGAAAGCTAGTCCATATAATTTGTTTCAGCACATTTCTGTTGTTGAAGGACTAGTTGAACCAAATGCTGAGTCCTGCCAGTAGGGAATATTTGTCAGATGGGGCAAGTAATTGGTCATTTAACGAGGAGATTTCCTGTAGAAATAAAAAAGAAAACAAAGATTAGCGGTTGGAGCAGACTTTAAACTGTTTCTGAGATCAGAGCTTGGCCAGTTGAGAAGATCCCTAGACTTTGGGCTTGAAGTGTATTTAGATGGTGGAGTGAGGATGGCAGTGGCTATCTGATGGATTTCCCGATTCGTAGTCTGAATGTTTTTGGTGAGGACATAGACATGAGAGGTTTTGGTAAGATCGTCCATAGTCATAGTCATGGTTATTTGCTGCAGTACAGAGTGAAGGATGTGACCGTGCCAATGAAGTTCCTGAGTGGCCCACACAGCAGCAGGTCCAGGCACAAAGTTTGCCTGTACATGATCTGCTCTGGTATAAACTTCAAGTCATCCAGAGTCAGCTTACAGGACTTGCTCAGATCCTGGGGGGAAAGGTGACCTATGAAGTCACCCAGAGTCCCAATAAAAGTTCTGGGCAGTCAGATTTTAATTCTCAAATGATGCCACATCAGGAGAATGGGAGAAAAATTGGAGAAAAAATGGGAGAAAAATTAGTTTGCACAGTTGCAGTCAGATATTGAAGGAAATTGCAAAAATTTTATATTCGGTAAGGGTTGACAGTTTGTGCAAGATGACAGGATTGAGTGTAACTAAAGGTAGGTGACAAAACCAGGCAGTTTACAGAGGGGAGTTATTACTGTAGCTCAGAGACAATGAACAGGACTAGAATCTGAAAACCCACAAAAGCAAGCTATAGTTTTCTCTTGAAACAAAAATTCCCTCTATGGTTTGTTCTTTTGATCAAAGATAATCAAAGTAAGATTATCCTCAATCACAAAATAAGTCTGGTTTCATTAGATTTGGTTTGATTGTCAGTGTAGATGCAGCAAAAGTGGTAACTGGCTATATAGGAAATTTACTTTACTAGAAGTTTTCAGGAGGAATATCAGATTGGACCTTTAAAAGCCTCTACAGGCTAGAAAGCCAAGCCCAGAACTCAGCATCAAATTTCACCTGTAGTACCTATAGATTTAGGTGAATCCCTCTCTTCTTGAAGTCCTCCAAATACCCTAAAATTTCCTGTGCCTGCCAGGAAGTGATCTTTTCTCAGTTGTCAGGCTGAGAACCCTGTAAACCAGATACCTGGCGAGTTTTCCCAAGAGAGCTTTGTAAGTATTGACCCTAAAGTCAACCTTAGTTCCTTAACTCTCTGGCCATATCTGAGTCTAAGCACATCATTCCCAAATATGACAATCCAGCATCTCCACTAGAGTTATAGAAATTCTGACTCAGTCCAGTGGTATGGACTCAAAGTTATTTCAGCAATGTCATGAGAAGCTTATGCCTTGAGTACCTGGCACAGTCCTTTCCTTGGGTCTCATAAACAGTCTCTTTTTTGTTGAAGACAAAGCATTCTGACCTATAGCTATCTGTAAGTATTTGCAGGGAATCATCAGAGTAAAAGAAAAAAACTATCTGAAGATGACCAAAGACTTAAAATGGCTGTGGTCTAATGAGAGTTCATTACAAAAATTAGGCAAATGACAAGGCAATTTGGTCGGTGGGAATGGGCGCGACCACTATGGAAATAGTATGGCAGTTCCTCAGAAAATTAACACTAGAGCTAACATATATATGACCCAGCATTCTCCCTGTGGGTAAATATTCAAAGGAACTGAAATCAAGATCTATCACTTTCACTGTAGCATTATTCACAACAGCCAAGACATGGAAACACTCTAAATGTCTGTCAGTGGGTGAATGAATAAAGAAAAGGTGGTGTAGACACACAATGGAATATTGTTCAGCCATTAAAAAGGAAATCCTGCTATTTGCAACAACACAGATGAACTGAAGGACATTATGCTAATGAAATAAGCCAGACTCAGAAGGACAAATACTACACAATAACATTTATATGAGAAATCTAAAATATTCAAATTCATAGAAACAGAGAGTAGAACGGTGGTTGCCAGGGGCTCGGAGGAGGAAAATGGGAGGTGTTACTCAAAGAGTACAAAGTTTCAGGTATGCAAAATGAATAAATCCTAGAGATTTGCCTATGGTTAATAATACTGTACTGTATTTTCTAAGAGGGTAGACTTATGTTAAGTGTTCTAATAATAATAATAGTAATAAAGAGGATGGGAGGGGACTTTTGGGGGTGATGGATATGTTAATGGCATAGATTGTGATAATGGTTTCACAGATAAATACTTATCTCCAAACTTCAAGTTGTATACATAAACATGTACAGCATTTGTATGTCAATCATACCTCAATAAAGGGGGTTTAAAAAAAAGAAAGAAAATTTCATTTAGGAATTTATTTGTGAGGAAAAAATATTGAAAGTTGTCAAGTTTGAACACTTGTTTAAATAGGATCATGAATCAATGAGAAATAATATTTAACTACTTCTTTAATCCAAGTGGAAAAAAAAAAGATTTAAAAAGTAAATATAAGCGGTAACATGACTGTAAAACAAATCTTTAGTTGAAAAAATGCGAAGACTTGCCCTGGCTGGTTTGGCTCAGTGGTTAGAGCATCGGCCCACAGACTGAAGGGTCTCAGGTTCGATTCTGGTCATGGGCATGTATCTCTACTGCAGGCTCGATCCCCGGCCCTGGTCGGGGTGGGCGCAGGAGGCAACCAATTGATGTGTCTCTCTCACACTGATTTTTTTTTTTCTCTCTCTTCCCCCCTTCCACTCTCTCTGAAAAGCAATGGGGAAAAAATATCCTCATGTGAGGATTAAAAAAAAGAGAAGACTTGCTTCTCTTCAGTAATCAAGGACATGACAATTTCGCCCGGTCGGGTGTGGCTCAGCGGCTGAGCGTGGACCTAGGATCCAAGCAATCGGGGTTCGATTCCCGGTCAGGGCACATGCCTGGGTTGCAGGATCGATCCCCAGTCGGGGGCGTGCAGGAGGCAGCCGGTCAATGACTCTCTCATCATTGATGTTTCTATTCCTCTCTCTCCCTCTCCCTTCCTCTCTCTGAAATCAATAAAGATATATTTAAAAAAAAGGACATGATAATTTCAACAAAAAGCACAGGAAATAATTCTGTTAAGACATAGAATCTATTTACTCAAAAGGTGAAGAAAAATCTTTTACAACCTTTTATTAAGAGTAGACCCATGATCCAAAAAAATTTGTCATTTTAAAAGAAAGAGAAAATCAAACTCTGGTTTTACATCAGTGTATTTCTGACACTGAAGCTCATTTTTAAAAACCTTAGAAGTAAATCCATCAGGTCTATGTTCATCACTATTTTTTCTCCCGTCCACTTATTCACCTGGGTATATTACAAGCATACTAAAATGTTGGAATTCTATACAAAAAAACAAGAATCTCAAACTTGGCATTCACAGAGCTGGAGACAGGTACTTCCCTCCAAAAGCAGAGGATAGCAGTTAATGATCTCTCCCCATTATCACTGGGGTCACGTTTTATTCCACTCGCTAGGCAAGAATTCTCTTCTTCCCCAACCAAAGCAATGCTCTGCCAAGAAGTTTAAACTTCTGAGTTAGATGAATATGACTCTTTGATCAAAAATACCTACTTCTCTTTCCATCTATCCCTTTTGGAAACCCAGACACTCGTTAGCACTAGTCGAGCTTACCATATGCTGCTGCATACGACAGTGTTAATCAATTCCTTTCAAGAAGTTTTTCTTCCCTTGCTTTTCTATTTTCCCTTCTCTCCTGGAAAGCTGCCCAAACAAGAAACCATGAGTCATTCTGGACACTTTCCTCTCTCTTATCTTTTATATTTTGTTCACACTGCCTTTTTCACTTTGATATGCCCTTCTATATAGCAGAATATTTAAGAGTGGGGGACTTAAAGTCAGACAACCAAATTTAAATTCTAGCTCCATTGTTTATTGGATTATTCCAGCTTTATGATCTTGGGAAATAATGATAATAGTAAAAATAATAAGGCTATGTCCCAGGCACTATTCTAAATACTTTACATATATCAACTCATTTAATTGTCACAACTTATGAGATAGGTCCTATCATTATTCCCATTTTATAGATGAGAAAGTTGAAAAGCAGAGGTAAAATAACTCATTAAAGGGCATGCTGATAATAAGTGTTCAGCCAGGATTCAAGCCCAAATAGTCCAACTGAAGAGTTCATGCTTTTAACCACTTTGTTCCTTTTGCTCCTAGGTTTCAGTTCGGTACCTACCATGCAGTAAACATTAACTGTCAGTGCTCATTAATACAAGTGTGTGGCTTGCATTAAGCTCTCATAATTTCTTACTTGTACTATTGCATTCATCTTTGCAGTTGTCTTATTGCATGTCCCCAGGTTAATCAATCTCACACGGGTGCCAAGAACATCTTTTAAGAAACAGAACTAACCATCTTACTTACTTATATTAGAAACTTTAATAATTTCCATTTATCTGCCAAATAATAATCAAATACAGCATGGTATTCAAAGGCCTTAATGGTTTTGCCCCCAATTAATTAAGGCCATATGTTATCACTTCTCTTTCCTCACTCATTCCACACTTGCCTAATCCCCAGCCACATCGAAAGCTTACTGGCCTGCGTGGCTCTGTGGATTTTTACACCTTGGTGTAAGCTCAGTGGCACCACCGCCATGTTGGACAGCTGGGTGTCACCCAGGCCCAACTTGGTTTCAGTTGGTAAGCATGGGGTAAGAGGGCCTCTGGGTAAAACCTGTTATTAGCCGTGTAGATGCCAGGCGAGAGGTGGGGAAGCCAGGTCCATGGAGAGAACCAGTGTTGTGTCCCGGTCCCAGAAACCAGTCCAGGTCCCACAGAGATGGCAATAAGCAGAAACTGAAGGGTCTTTTTCACCAGAGACTCGGGCCCCAAGCCCTGCTGCTCTGGAACTCTGGGGACCAAGCTTAACACCAACTTGAGAGTGGGTAGTCTCCCATTTCTGAATGAAATGCAAGACAGCTCCGGGGGCAGAAGGAAGGCAATAGGGTAGCACATTATTCAGCACCTGGGGAGTGGGAGCACTGATATAAAGTTAAGTTCCTTAGGCAGGTGGAGGGTGGTCACAGAGAGGAGTGCATGAGGCTGCTAGTTTGAGGACATGTGAGGTACTTCAGAGATCCCAGGAACAACAGAGGAGATGCTGTGGCTGCCAGGTAGCTGAGATATAGAGATAAATATTCTGCATCTGGGCTTGGAGGAGGGATGGGGAGTTGGGGCACAGACCAGGTAGGATTACTGAGATGTTTAAGTAAATTGGTCATAACTTATTTCATGATATACTCTACAATTTGATCTGGCTGGACCAGCATGTTGTAACATGCTTATGAGTTACTGATCTCCCAGTTTGCTGCTACCCTCCTGGCAATACTTCAACAATTCTCAGGTTTTCCTCTGCCCTTTCCGTAAGTGGAAAAAAGAAGGGACCTAGGATCCAGTGCAAGACTGGGTTTAGATCCTGTAAGCCAGGTATGAGTCTCAGGGTTGGAAATGGTGACTAAAATCAATCTTGACTCCGGTAGAGTGCAGTGGTGCACTGAGAATGCTAAAGGATACCATCGGCAGCGGTCAGATTCCAGGTCTCAAAATTAGAACCTTGTGCAACGTGCTGTGCTTTTCCCAAGACACCCACAGATGATTCACACTCTTCCCCAATCTTCCAAATGGCCCCTCAGTCACTCATCACCCAGAGGTGACTCACTCTACCCATTTATGCTTAAGCACATCCGACAGCAGCTATTTTCACACGAGTCATGATTTCCTTGAGTGACATGGTTCTGGGGTGGTGCTGGAACCCAGACCGGTGCAGAACTTCTCAAGTATGTGGAGTTACCTGGTGCACTAGTGAGGGCCCAGCATCTGAGCTCAGAGTCTGCCTCCAGGCCTCAAAGTCCTTAGCAGGGATTTTAAATAACTTCCTATTTCTTTTATAGTAAAGAAACATAAAAATGTATTGGATGTGAATTGCTAGTAGCATAGGAGAGGGACCAGTAAGTATATTTTTAAAATTCTCATCATCCTGATCCTTTAACCTAGTCCTAAGTGCTTCTGGCCTACAATTCTCCACCCGAGACCTCAATAAATTTGATTTTATCTAATTACCAATGAAAACTTAGACATTTCAGTCTTTGTTATCTCCTTGCCATCCTACTTATGACATTTAATCTGGTATCACATAATTCTGAAAGTAAATATCATTAGTAGACTATTCATTATTACTGTATTGTTTTATCTGACAATATTCTACTTATGCTGTTTTCCTGAACTGTCACCAAAGATATCCATTAATACTAGTTTTGTAATTAATACATTTTTGATGCAAGTCATAGGTGCTTATGCACCTACTTTGAGGAGACTAACTCTGAATGTATGGCCTATGTTCTGACAAGTATATAAAAGGAAACTAGTGAACATAACATCTACCGAAGTCTAAATCTTTCAGTTATAAAGAAAAAACAGAAAATCCTTTCAGTAATTTATTTACATGTCTTAAAGAAGTATATTTTTAAATATTAAAAACAAATAGAAACCACATAAGCAAGTTAAAAGGCCCTTGCATCCTAGCATTTGACTCACCGTTGTCTTTGAGAAGCACTGGCCCTGTCTGGGTTGAGCAAATACCTAACACTTCAGTCTAAGCAGAGTCCAAGCTGGACTCAAAGAATATGAAGGCTGCTGGGTGAAAAAAGTGAAGGGAGGGAGGGAGGGAGGGAGGGAGGGAGGGAGGGAGGGAGGGAGGGAAGGAAGAAAGAAGAAAGAAAGAAAGAAAGAAAGAAAGAAAGAAAGAAAGAAAGAAAGAAAGAAAGAAAGAAAGAAAGAAAGAAAGAAAAAGAAAGAGAGAGAGAGAGAGAGAGAGAGGGAGGGAGGGAGGGAGGGAGGGAGGGAGGGAAGGGAAGGAAGGAAGGAAGGAAGGAAGGAAGGAAGGAAGGAAGGAAGGAAGGAAGGAAGGAAGGATAAGAAAGAAAGAAAGAAAGAAAGAAAGAAAGAAAGAAAGAAAGAAAGAAAGAAAGAAAGAAAGAAAGAAAGAAAGAAAGGAAGGAAGGAAGGAAGGAAGGAAGGAAGGAAGGAAGGAAGGAAGGAAGGAAGGAAGGATAAGAAAGAAAGAAAGAAAGAAAGAAAGAAAGAAAGAAAGAAAGGAAGGAAGGAAGGAAGGAAGGAAGGAAGGAAGGAAGGAAGGAAGGAAGGAAGGAAGGAAGGAAGGAACTCACAATAAATACAACATGATTGCCAGAGGGAAAGGAGGTGGGGAGGGAGAAGAGGGGAAAGGGGATAAATGGTGATAGAAGGAGACTGGACGTGGGGTGATGAACACACAAAACAACATCCAGAGGGTGTATTACAGGACTGTGCACCTGAAACCTATATAATTTTATGAACCAATGTCACCTCAATAAATTCAATTTAAAAAAAAAGCAAAGAATATGAATGTTTCTGTGAGGTGTTCAGGGAATCTTTAATTCCTACTTTCGATCAATCAAAAAACTAATATCTGATCAGAATACCTCATGAGCAAGGCACTGTAACAGAGGGCGGGAGGGTTTAAAAAGTCAGGGTCCTTGCCCGCTTTAGGAAGTCTGTCATCTGAATGGAGAAAAAAAGTGCTGCAAAAAGCAACTAACCACACTTAGGCCTTGCCGGTGAGGCCAAGGAAGCGGCGCAGACCAGCAGAACCAAGGCAGTGGCCGGCAGAGGGGCTCAGGCGACCTGGCAAAGCTCCGCGGCCGGCCAGGGAAGCAGAAGCAGGCCCTGTAATGATGAAAAGCTCCACATGGTCTGAGGAAAATGCAGAGGAAGAAGAAGTTGGCCCATTCCCAGGAAAATGAAGAAAGAAATGAAGTGAAGAATTTTGAAAGGAAGGGGAGAGGTAGGCCAAGAAGGTAAACTCCCTTGGGGCCATGAGGTGCAGGTGCTTAATAAGCGTATCCGTATTAAATGTCTTGAAGGAAAGCTTTTTATTACTGAAGGTTGATTTAATAAGCAAGCAAGGGACTTGGGTAGGGACAGTGTTTTCCATTTTAGCATGCAAGGGTGCACTTTTTTGCATAATTCTGACTGTGCATGAATTGTGATGAATATCTTGCCAGTTTAGTTTTAGTTCAGGTTTATGTATTAAGGATGGGACATTTTATATATGAACAACTTCTAAACAGTCCCACTCTGGTAAATAATGCATAAATTCATAGCTTTTAGAAGTATCTGATCCAGGGTGTAGGCTTAAATAAAAATGAATTTTCCTAGGAAATCTTTACTAAGTAATGTCCTGGGATACATTCCAGGAATAATCAGTTTCCATGATATTCTCCAAATTTTATGCAGTGAGTTTAAATGGAGAAAGCTCCTTAAACTACATAGATTTGTTAGAGAAAATAAGCTACCTTACTAGGAGCAAACATTTCTTGCAGATTGAATATACATTTTCCTCTCTGTTAAGCCCTTTACTTATATTTTGTTTTCATTTTTACAAAATGCTAAGTATGTGAATCCGTATATTCAAACTGGTGAAAGACAATGGTTACATGTGAGGCCCGATCCTTTCCTTTTCAAAGTTCAGATGCCCGTTGGTGTCCTACTTCATGAGGGAACCATTCGGGGAATATCTGAACTGCCAATTTACCTGCATCTCCATGCAATTCATGTAGTATAAGGCAAGCCTATAATTCTCCATAGTTAAGCGTATGTAAGTGACTCAAAATCCTTTATTGAAAGATGTAATTGCCTAGATTATTTCATGGAAGGAGAGAAGTGCCTCCTAGAAAATCCATTAACATGCTAATAATCTCACTAAGTTTTAGTAAGTGGTTAAGGTGATATCAAGATGAGGTATGTTTGCATTTTGGCTTAGAATAAACTGACATTTGCCTAACATTTCTAAGTGAATTTGCACAAGCATTTGTTTTCAAATTGGTCGCTTCTCGTTTCCAGATATACCGTTGTGTACTTAGGGTTAACTCCAAACCAAGCCTGAAGAATTTGTTCAAGAGAGCTAGAGACCCAGAGGAGGACAGGGAGTCCCTGTCCAATCTCTACCGTCACACGGAGCGAGGTCGAGGTCCCCGGACAGAGGCATGGGCTCCACGACAAGGAGGAAGCTGAGGGGATGCGCTTCGGTCAGGGCAGGGCAGGGAAGCTTTTCGGGAGGAAGCCAACAGAAAGGGGAGAAAAGAGGACAGGCCGATAAATTACAATGCAGGCACCAGCACAGAAAGGAGAGATGGTTTGCCTGTTTGTTTTTCTTAAATCAAGTTTGCAGAGCTGATGGGATCAGATGAAGTCACGACTTTCGGGGTCAATGAGATGAATGTGCTCCAGGGCCCTAGAGCCTCTCACAGCACCGCAGGGCAGCTGGGCGTGCAGTTCAAGCTGCGCCTGCACGAGCCTTCTGTATTCTTCCCTAACGGAAGGACTTGCTGTCCAGATTTTCATCTTTTCCCCCCCAGTACCCTTCCATTAGTGAGCTTCAGATACAAAAATAAGGATTCGATAGGTCCCTGGGGGTCAAAGTGTGGAAGGAAGGCTTTTCTAATTTCAGTTCTGGGTAAAGAGTCCATAAAGGGTAGGACACTGCCCTTGGTGTCTACCTTTTTGAGGTCAATTAGGAGTTTCACTGCCTGCAGAGAAATTTTTTCCCAAGCAGTTGCTGTAAGATGGAGTAACACAGTGGACAGCGTTCTCTGTGCCTTGTCATTAACTTATTTTATTCACTGTGGTTGCAAAAAATTTGTAAACACTCATAGGACTCAATTTGAATTCAGTATTAATTATGTGCCATTAAGCATGTTGTCTTTTCCCCCTGACACCGCATGCTAGTAAATCCTTTTAAATTTTTAGTTGTTCTTGGGACTACCTCAAAATAAAAAGCCTCTGCACAGCAAAAAAAAAACCTCAGCATCAAAATGAAAAGGGAGCCCACTGTATGGGAGAACATATTTGCCAATGATACATCTGATAAGGGGTTAATTTCCAAAATATATAAAGTACTTACACAGCTCAAAAAAGGGAAGACAAACAATCCAATTAAAAAATGAGCAGAGGACCTAAATAGACACTTCTCCAAGGAGGACATACAGATGGCCAAGAGACATATGAGAAAATGCTCAACGTCACTAATCATCAGAGATGCAAATTAAAACCACAATGAGGTACCACCTCACACCTGTCAGAATGGCACCATCAACAACAATAAACGACAAGTGCTGGCGAGGGTGTGGAGAAAGGGGAACCCTAGTGCACTGCTGGTGGGAATGCAGACTGGGGCAGCCACTATGGAAAACAGTGTGGAGGTTCTGTTTAAAAATGGAACTGCCATTTGACCCAGTGATCCCACTTCTAGGAATATGTCCTAAGAAACCCAAAACACCAATCAATAAGAATATATGCACCCCTGTGTTCATAGCAGCATTACTTACTATAGCTAAGATCTGGAAACAGCCCAAGTGCCTATCAGCAGATGAGTGGATAAAAAAGCGGTGGGACATTCACACCATGGAATACTATGCAGCTGTAAAAAAGAAGGATCTCTTACCCTCTGAGACAACATAGAGGCGACCTGGAGAGTATTATGCTAAGCAAAATAAGGCAGTCAGAGAAAGACAAATATCACATTATCTCACTTATATGTGGAATCTAATGAACAAAATAAACTGACAAAGTAGATCCAGAGACATGGACACAGGGAACAGACTGAAGATTCTCAGAGTGAAGGGGCGGGGGGCGGGGGGGAAGAGGTTAACCAAAGCATTTATATGCATATCTGCATAACCCATGGACACAGACAATAGAGTGGTAAAGGCCTTGGGAGGGGATGGGAATGGGGAGGAGGGGGTAAGGGGGTCATCTGTAATACTTTCAACAATAAAGATAAATGAAAGGAAATTTTAGTTGTTCTTAGCAATTTACACGTTTGAAAATAATATGCAGTGACACAGCAACTAGAAGTCAAATCTAGAGCTGATTTAACTCAGTGTATTCCAAGTCACAATTCATTTCCCCACTAATATATCAGAGTTGTCAACTAGAAAGTGTGTTATCCTTATTACTGTAACAGAATTTCTATTACAGTGTTTGTCAAAAAACTTCACAGAAGATACTTTTTGATGTGCTTAAGTCTCATTCTCATGAGATGTGCTTAAGTCTCATTCTCTTGCTTTGTGTGGAAATAAAATTAGATATCCAGAAATCCTACTGTAGAAAAGAAATCGGAATAAGGGTATGATACTAAATTACTTGCTCTTAGGATGGGAAAGAAAAATTAGTAAACAGAATTGATAAATGACTTCCTAATGTTTAACAAAGGTCTGGTATTTTTTTTTTAAGGGTCTAGTATTTTTGTGTTACCAGAAATCACCCAATCTTTATTTTTGTTTTTTTGTTTTTTCACTTTTTTCATTAGAAATTCCATCACATTGTATTTAACTCTCACAGAAGTCAGTTTAAACATATTACATGGAAGGAAACCAATGTAACAAAATGGCAAACAATGCAAATAGTCATATCAAGATCATTGTTTTCATAAAAGCAGCAGGAGAATACATTAATTGGAACATAGAAAGAATGCCGTCTTTCTGAATTTTGCAGCTGTGCAGACTGAACGTGCCATATGTCAAAGTCAACCAGTTTTTAAGTTCAGGGCATCTCTATGTAAGGCATTAATTCATAAAAGTTTCTGCGAAGGTCAATTCTGAATGAGTATCGCATATGTTTATGCTTTCGTCTAGGACATAAGTCCTGGAGACAAGTCATTATATATCTGTATTTTTGAAAAGCAGTGCTCAGCTAGGTGATACCGGCTCTTACATTCGGAGAACATTCGCATACACACCTGCGTTTGACAGCAAGCAGATTAATGGTGGCTGCGCAACGGGAACAGCACCTGCGAAGCGGCTTCTGTTTCATTCCCACTGGAAAAAAGAAAAAAAAAGGCCCTACATGATACATTTTGTCTGTTCTTTCTCAGGTAGAGCAAATTATCTTTCTTTTTAAATTCCCTTCCATTTCTTTTTGTTGTTGAATCATTATATTGCTTTGATTAAGCAAAGTTTCCCAAATCGTACTTCTGTATTTTAAGCCTATATCCTATCATTTAAGAATCAGGGAAACGATTGAAGTATCCAAGAAAATGAATTTCTTTGGATAAGTGAAGTGTTTCAGGAATTTAAAGTGCTTTAAATTAAAAATGCATTTTACGCCTTGCATTTATATGAAAGATTCTTTTCTTTTTTTTAAAAATTAAAAAAAAAAAATTTCAATTACAGTTGACATAAATGAACTTCAATTTTATAGGAACATAAACCTATAATTGTCACAGCTAAAATTTATCAGGCATATTAAGCTTGTAAGATTCAAGCTTGTTACATGGAAGGCAGTCAGCATTCCATTGGTGAGGCTGACAAAGGCATGCCAGTATCTTGTAATTCCTTCTATAATAAAGACCCGAGGAGATGCTATGGCAAATGGGAAGGAACTGTTTCTCAAACTGGTTTATCTGAGCCACCTGTATAAAATATAAACTATATCATATTAGAGGCAATTATAGCTATTGATCAAATGAGTTCATTAATATATTTCATTATAAACACAACTGACAATTCCTCTGAGATATCACAGTTGAGTCCAATGATTAAAATCTGACATAGTTTCATATACTTTTCTATAAATAAACACAAATTATAGAAGAAGACTCTATCAAAATGTACAATTCTTATACATTAGGCACTATAAGTTTAAAATAGAAGACATCTTTGTGATGCTTTATGTTGTGGAACTTCCAAGATTGATTTCTAAAAGATCCAGTCCATAAATATTCTGAATTGTGTTCATGGCTCAACCCAATCACTACTTGCCAGAGTCCTGAAAGCAGTGGCCTTTGTAAGAGACAGGAAAAGAGAAAGAAAAACAGGTATTGTTTTTATGTGTTTCCTGGAAGCTTCTGCACTCAGAGCCTGGGTTAATTAAGAACCACACTTTTTTATAACTACAAGAAGAGAGAGGATGGCCTGCTGGAAAGTTTGAGAATCTCAGGCTCAGCATCTTTCCCAACATCAGTGCAGTTGGATGCAGCTAAGACGGTCGGTGGGATGAAGGGTATACTCAGGCTGGGCAGTTGGTATGAACTAGTGGGTCAAGCCCCACTGGGGTGCCTAGTCTGGTCAGTGTGGAAGAGGGGGAAACATTTGATGTGGTCAGTGCGTTTGTTCTGACAATGTGTCCAGGTTATCAGTTTGAATAGCTCATGTGTCCAGGTTTTCACATGATAATTAATGCTCAGGTAACCACTGGCTGAGGTTTTACCTATGAATCATGATCAGCAAAATCTTGGGGGAAAATCTCTAAGGTTGGAATGTATACAGATCATTTTAAAGGTAGATATATAACATGATAAGCACTCCTCACCAAGCAGCACACACCTGGATGTCTGACTGTGTAGACAAGAGAATTTTGAGTTCATTGTACCACAGACCTGACCTAAAACTATAATTATTTTGAACCTAGATGGAGAGGAAAAAGGAACAGCAGCAGTTTATCTTTTACTTTATTATCTAATGAAAGATACTGCATTTTGGTTTTAGAGTTACAAAACACAGACACTGATTCTTGCCAGGATTTCTTACATGATCCTCTCCTCCCCCCTCCCCCAACTTTAAGTTCTTCAGTTGCTGTGGGAAAGACCCCAGTGCCCCAGACAAACTTGTATTGTCCTTGCCCTTGAGAAAGGCACCTTTCTTCCTGAAACAATGCAATGGAACCTGTGCCTTCAGCAAGGGTCTCCGCGGAACTTCAAAGACCCTGGGGTGTGTGTGTGGTGGTGAAATGTGTTTCTGCCTCTTTCCAAATTAAAATGATCAGTCCATTGGATGGTGCTGACAGTGGTTAGCATGTTTTTGAATGGGTGAAAGGATTCATGGTTGCAAGTAGCACAGCATTATCTTTTGTAGGCCAGATAATATCACAACTGGGAGAGGAATAATCACATGCATTGCCTGGTTTTAAATCCGTCCAGGCATTCAGCTATACAAACTACTCTTCATAGGTCCTAAACCGCAAATTGACGGGGGAAATACAAGGGAGCACTAAACAAATTTATCCCAAATTACTGCACGGAATTCAATTTGTGGCTCAACTGAAATAGGTAACCACTTCTATTTAACAGGCTAGAAACAGACATCGGATGGCATTGTGATACATGCTCTTTAGGATGGCCTTTGGCAGGCAATGGTGGGTCCTGAGGCATTTGAGACCAAGATGAATGGTACTGTTTTCTTGTGAATTTTCCTGTTAATATTCTCTGTGAATCACAGGAGTCAAGAGGTTGTGAAACTGGAAACAAAACGGGTCCGAGACACCTGTCACTACTTGAGCTAAATTAAGCAGAGACAAGGTTGAATCATATATGAGCATTTATTGCAATATTGCTGGCAGTATGGGGAGAGCAGCAGGTCATCCTGCAAATTCTGCCCTAACACCTCCTACTAGCAGGCTGGTTATACAGGGATAAGAAGAAGGGCTGCGGGCCAGGGGGCGGGGCAAGACAAGGGCGGCAGGGTCCGTGGTCCGTGTGTCTCCTAGGATCTTAAAGTCTGATAACAAGGTAGTTATTTTCTATGATGTTAAAACCAGCTCATCATTCCTGAGGCAAACTCCCGAAGGGGGTCAGGGTCCAAGAATAGCAACCAAATCAAAGTGTGTCCTGTCCTTTGCCCGCTCAAGATGTATTTTCTTTTCTGAGTAATGGACCCATCCAGGCCTAGAGGTGTCTCTTACTTTTTTACAGCCCTGTTTTTCTCCTTGCAACACATCCTCCAGTTTCCCAGGGTTTGTAAGAAAACCTCTTATCTACAGTTAGTAAGGGGAATAATCATGAAACAACTGTGGTCCTGTTCCTATTATATGCCCTTCCTCTTATTAGTTCATTTCTTATCTATTAGATGCTTTGTGTGCACTTATTTCACCTACTGTAGTAGGACCACCAAAAGAACAATGATTTTTGCGGGGAAAAAGGAGAGGGTGTTTTTTTAAAAGTCTCTCTTTATTGTTGAAAGTATTACAGATGTCCCCTTTTTTCCCCCTTGACCTCTTCTACTCAGCCCCTGATCCCCGCCCCAAGCCTTCACCACACTATTGTCTGTATCCATGGGTTATGCATATATACATACAAGTTCTTTCACTTATCTCTTCCCACCCACCCCTGCCTTCCCTCTGAGATTCCTCAGTCTGTTCCATGCTCTATGTCTCTGGATCCACTTTGTTCATCAGTCTATTTTGTTCATTAGATTCCACATATAGGTGAGCTCATGTGATACTTGTCTTTCCATGACTGGCTTATTTCGCTTAGCATAATATTCTCCAGGTCCCTCCATGCTGTCCCAAAGGGTACGAGATCCTTCCTCTTTATAGCTGCACAGTATTCCATGGTGTAAATGTCCCACAGCTTTTTTACCCACTCATCTAATGATGGGCTGTTTCCAGATCTTAGCTATTGTAAATTGGGCTGCTATGAACATCGGGGTGCATAAGTTCTTTCTGATTGGTGTTTCAGGTTTCTTAGGCTATATTCCTAGAAGTGGGATCACTGGGTCAAATGACAGTTCCATTTTTAATTTTTTGAGGAAACTCCATACTGTTTTCCACAGTGGCTGCATCAGTCTGCATTCCCACCAGCAGTGTACCAGGGTTCCCCTTTCTCCACATCCTCCCCAGCACTTGTTGATTTGATGGTAGCCATTATGATAGGTGTGAAGTGATACCTCACTGCAGTTTTAATTTGCATAAGGAGAGGGGTGTTTTAATGCCAAAATTTAATAATAATATTAAGATGTGGACTGTATTTGGCCTTCAGGTAGGCCTGCTATGGTACCTGTCATTTTGTATTTAGGTATGTAATTTGAACTTAATTAAAGCAATTTCAATGAACATATATTAGAAAAGGTTATTATTTTCCCCAAGTGGCTCTCTGACCTTCCTTTATTGCAAAATAGAGATGTAGATTAATGTAAACAGAATTGGAAAAAACTTAGGTAAAGATAAATTGCTCTTAATTAAGGATCATAATATTTAATAGGTAATTATGACTTTTCCAGAATAATAAAAAACTTATGTGTAGAATCATTAAATACAACATATTAAAATCATTTCCTATAGTTTCCTTTAGATTTTTCAGAGCTATCTTATTAGAGTTAAGCATGTCTCAAAGTTCTGAAATTAAATGTGTTATTTCAATAGAAAATGCCCTTCTTGATCTACAATTAATCTAAAATCAGCAGCACTTATTTTTCAGTGCTTCCAAGTTTCCATGAGGCTTCCTAAATTGTGCATTTTATAAATATAACCATTCTTATCTTAGTCATCTTTTACAAAAGTTTGGCTAAGTTTTTGCAAAACAGCATTGAGACCCCAGAAGCCTGAACTTTTGCACAAAGATTCACTCACAGTCAAACTGAAGGGAGGAAGAAGAAAAGGATTCCCTTTTCTCCACATCTTCACCAACACTAGCTGTTTGTTGATTTATTTATTGTTGATTTTAAAGAGAGGGAGGAATGGAGAGGGAGAGAGAGAAATATTGAAGAGTGAGAATCATCCATCAGTTGCCTCCTGTACAGCACCTACTGGGGATTGAGCCCATAACCTGGGCATGTGCCCTGACCGGGAATCGAATCAGTGACCTCTTGGTGCATGGGACAATGCTCAACCAACTGAGCCGTACTGGCCAGGGCTGTTTGTTGATTTATTGACGATAAACATTCTGACAAGTGTGAGGTGTTATCTCACTGCTGTTTTAAATTGCATTTCTCCAATGATTAGTAATGTTGAGCATCTTTTCATATGTCCACTGGCAATGTATGTCCTCTTTGGAGAAGTGTCTATTCGGATTTGTCTATTTTTTAATTGGATTGTTCTTTTGGTGTTGAGTTTTATCAGTTGTCTATAAATTTTGGATATTAACCCCTTCCCAGATGTATCATTGGTGAATATATTCTCCCATTCAGTAGGTTCTCTTTTCATTTTGTTGGTGGTTTCCTTCCCAGTGCAAAAGCTTTTTTAGTTTGTGTCTTGGTGTGGGCCTCTTTGGGTTCATCTTGTTTGATACTCTGTATTTCCTGGACTTTGTGTCTTTTTCCTTCACCAGGTTAGGGAAATTTTCAGTCATTATTTCTTCAAATAGTTTCTCGACCCCTTACTCTTCTTCTGGTAGCCCTATGATGCAGACGTTATCCTTCATGTTGTCCCAAGGGTCCCTTAAACTATCTTCATTTTTAAAAATAATTCTTTCCTCCTCTTCATCTCCTCTTCCTCCGCCTCCTCTTCTTTTCTGCTCTGATTGGATGTTTTCTGCTACCTTGTCTTCCAAATCTCTGGTTTGAGCCTCTGCTCCAGCTGACCTACTATTTATTCCTTCCAGTGTATTCTTCATTTCAGATGTTGTATTCTTCATTTTTGACTGGTTCTTTTTTGTGGTTTCTATGTTGTTTTTAATGTTGTTGTAGTTCTCACTATGTACCTTTCAGTTCTCACTAAGTTCCTTGAGCATCCTTATAATCATTTTTTTTTAACTCATCTGATAAATCACCTACCTCCATTTCATTTAGCTTTTTCTGGAGATTTCTCCTGTTCTTTCCTTTGGGGCATATTTCTTTGTCTCCTCATTTTGGCTGCCTCTCTATGTTTGTTTCTGTGTCTTAGATAGATATGCTATGACTCCCAGTCTTGGTAGGGTGGCCTTATGTAGTAGATGTCCTGTGGGACTCAGTGGTGCAGTCTCCTTGATCACCTGAGATGGGTGTTCTAAGAACGCCCCTTGTGTGGATTATGTGGGCCCTCCTGTTGTAATTGATCTTGATTGCTATTGGCCTGTTTGACCCTCAGGCTGGCTGACTGTGCGTATCTACTCTAACCACATTGTATGAGCTGCTGTGTATGTGCTGACCACACAAAGGGGAATTTGCCTCAGCAGGGTTTGGTGCCTGCTGAGATCTCCCTTTGTAAGGCTAACTGAATCCTCACTTGTAAGGCTAACTGAATCCTGCTCTGATGTTGTCTGATGCTCGCCTCTGGGTGTATTGGCTCTGGGGACTTTGGGAGGGACTCTGGTGCAGGCCAATCTCAGTCACTGCCTGTGACTGGCCCCGGGCAACCTGTTCCGAGCTAAAAAGCGATTCAGTTTGTGGCTGCCTCTGCTGGGCCTGGGTGTGCACTGGAAGGATTGAGCTGCACACTACGGGTGGGTTTTACCAGCATCAGGTTTGGGGGGCAAGTCAGCCAAAGCCCTAAGGCACTCCGAGATCCGCTTCCACCTGCTTCTGCCTGCCAGCTGCCTATTAGGCTCTGTCACTGAAAGAGTCTCTGGTAGTACTCGAGTTGCCTTAGGTAGGTTCTCAGTGGGTTATTAGGTAGGGGTGAGTGGTGTTCACCAGATCAATACATGTTCGAACTTCATGCCAGTGCTAAGTCTGAGGCTACTCAGCAAATGTCCCAGAGCATACCAAGCTTAGCTGCCACCCACTTGGTACTTACATACCTTTGCAGTGGGGCAGAGTCTCGGGGAGTTGTCAGAATGACAGAATTTATCAGGCCCCAAAAGATCAAGACTTGGCCGTGTGAAGGGAGGGCTCTGCACTGGTCCAGGTGTGTATAACTTTGAGTCTACGAACATGCTTCTTTGAGGAGCACAAAGGTGATAATGTTAGAACCTAGAAAAGGGAATGTAATTGGAGCATATTACCAATATAAAAAGAAGACAGTAATATAACTATTGTTCATTTGAGTTCATCCTTTAAAATCAATCTTTGCCTATGACTTTTCTATAAACAAGTAATTATTGTAGCAGAAAAGAATGTAAACTGTATCAACCATAACCAAGTGGAGCTGAGAAAAGTTGAGGATGCTGTAAGGAAGGAGTGGTGAGAGGGAATGATAGGGTCCAAGAAATAAGTTTGGCTGTGCCTAAAAACAATGAAACAATAAGGAGAGGTATAAGCATGTTATTTAAAGTTAAAAGTAGGAAGAATAAAGAAATAACATTATACCTATTAAATATTGGGAAGGGAAGGAAAGATGATGTTCAATTTGAGTTACTTCTCATTTTTCTATAGTGGAGAAGAAATAGGTACCATCTCAAATTGATAAACCACGAAATAGTAATATGTTTATATTACTTACAGGAATGAAGGCAAACATGCATGTGCGCACACAAAAACTAAAACCAGAAAAATCTGAAAGTGGTTACCTCCAGAGGACTGGAGCTCAAAAGAGGTATAGAGCAGACTACTGCAAGTATAAGGTATGCAAATTTATTATTTTATAAGAATATTTTCATCATCTAAACACATAAAGACAAAGGAAAGCCATTATAAGAGATATATAGACAAGTAGCATGACCAAAACTTTGTTGGGGAATGAGGCCTTATAAGAGATGGATTATGGAGATGGACATTTTGATGGATACAAACATTTTGAAAGGAAGGTAGAGTTTAAGTGAATGCCCGAAGATTTACGGATGGTAAATAGGGAATATGGAAGCAGAACTCCATCTCCCAAACTTTATATCCTCTGAGATTTACTTATTCCAAGCCCTTAATATATTCATATAAAAGTTAGAGCAACATATTCCAAATCCTTTTTTTGGTATTCTTTTTTTGGCACTTATTTCCCACAAAATACAAACCTAAAAAAAATTCACTCTGCCCTTAAAGTGATTCAATTAAAACCAACCACATAAGATCTATCTAGGGAAAGAAACAATGCGATGTGGTAGGATAAAGTGTTCTTCCTCCTGTACAAAACTGATAATCCCCTGACTCCCATAAATTCTTACACCTCATTGCCTGAAGACAAAATAACAATGGCTTAAATGTGTATTTAATAAAACATGAGATTTTGTAAAGCAAAACCCAACTCTTTGTTGTATGCAAGAGATACCACCTCAAATAAAGTAATTCAGAAAGCCTAAAAACAAAGGGGTGGGCAGAGCTATAACAGCCAAACAAAAATAATAAGAAAATAGGGGTTACAGGATATCAGACTAGAATTCAGACCAAAAGGCACTGCATGTAAAAAAAGTACAATTTATAATAGTTTTTAAAGTAGAAACCAGGCTTGAAGATTCCCCCATGCTGACAAAACTGGTTTAGCCACATGTGCAAAACTTAACCTGGTTTATTTCATGAATGTAAGCAAAACTTAACCGATTCCTTATAAATATCTCTGATAATCATAAACAAAACTTATCATCTCCTTAAATTGATACAAGAAAATCACTTTTAACCAACCCCAGCCGTCTAGGAACGCCAATTGTAATCAGCAATCACTGTAAAGTTTAAACAACATCTTCACTCTCACTTTATTAGCCCTCCTGTAATGACCTGGCTCTGAACTTCACACCAGTTTCCAGTCTGAAGTCTCCCTATTTGTGAATACTTTCTCACTCAATCAAATATTCACATTAAGCAAAACTTTATGAATTTTCTTCTGACATACTGAGGTCACTATGCACAAAGGAAATACAATATTTATGAAAGTCTGTGTACCAGGAACATTGCAATTCCTTTCACAAAGCAAAAATTATAAGGGAAGAAGGGGAAAAAAAAGAGAGAAACTCCCTAAAAAGAGTAGATGTTGTCATAACAATCTTAGTCCAAAACAGATCAAGTAGACAAAAAGTAGGTAAGGATATAAAAGGCCTCTACAACATACCAATAAGGTGAGTATCAAACATATATTACACTCTGTAACCCTGAGTGGACAGTATGCCTTCTTCTCTAACACAAATGGACTATGCACAACTACTGACCAAATATTAAGTCATAAAGATAGCCTCAGTCAGTTCCATAAAATAGAAATAGTAGAAAAAACATTCTAGGATGACAATGCAATAAAACCAAAATTTATTAACAAAATCAGAAAGTTCCTGAATATTTATAAGAAGGAATTCTGCAAAATAATTCTTGAGTGAAAGAGGAAATATAAACTGAAACTCCTGTGTCTTTTTAAAAAAATTTTAATCCTCACCCGAGGATATGTTTTTATTGCTTTTTAGAGAGAGGAAGGGAGAGGATAGAGAAAGAGAGACATCGATGTGAGAGAGAAACACTGATTGGTTGCCTCCTGCAAACGCCCTGTCTGGGGATGGAACCCTCAGCCTAGGTATGTGCCTGACGGAAAATCAAACCCATGACCCTTTGGTGTACAGGATGACACTCCAACCAACTGAGCCACCTGGCCAGGCCACTCCTGTGTTTTTTAAAGAGTAATGATAATGTAAACACAGTACACTGAAATCTATAGGTGAATTTAAGCCACAAATTCATAAATTTAATAAGGAAGAAATGATTATTGAAACATAAGAAATTAAAACAACCTAAGGAAAGTATAGGATTTATGCAAAAATTTTCATATTTATATAGAATAATTAATAGTTATTTAGGAAAATGCAATTTACCAAAATTGACTCCAATTAAGACAGAAAGCTTGAGCAAACCAATTTCCATAGAAGAAATAAAGGTATCAAATTTCTACCCCACAAGAAAAGCACAAGATCCAGAGGATTTAACAGGGAAATATCACCAAGTTTTTTAAAGAACAGATATTTTAAACATTGTTCCAGGAGACAGAAAATGAAGTAAAACTCACACATTTCTTTTATGAAGCAAGTATATAACTTTAATTCCTAAACTTGAGTAAGATACCCCCCCCTACACACCCCCCCCAGGCCTGCACTATATATATTCTTTCCCTTTTACTGGACACCTCTGGGGAAGACAAAAATGACCCAGTCAAATCCCCTTGCAAATAAGGTGACCCCCTTACAAACACGTTAGTGGTATTTACTAGCAGAAAGGTCATAGTCTTTATCTATGAAATACTTTTAGTAGGATAGAGCTTTTAGTAGCATAATTTTTCTTTTTTTTCCTTTAAAAAATATCTTTATTGATTTCAGAGAGAGGAAGGGAGAGGGAGAGAGAGAGACAGAAACATCAATGATGAGAGTCATTGATCGGCTGCCTCCTGCGCGCCCCCCACTGCGGATCGAGCCCGCAACCCGGGCCTGTGCCCTGACTGGGAATCGAACCAGGATCTCCTGCATCCTAGATCAATGCTCAACCACTGAGCCACACTGGCCAGGCAGTAGCATAATTTTTCATTTTACATCAACTCAGATATGGGTTTATAAGGCATGATTTATTGGAAAGTGTCACAGTAGCTGCGTATCCAGAGGGGCACAAAAGGGGTATGATTTGCTGAAATGGCTCTCTGCTCAAGCAATGTTGCACATACATTGCCTTATACTTTGCCTGCTAAATCCAAACTAGAGGACGCCCTTATAAGGGAGAGAGAACATCTGGAGAATCGTGTTGATGGGCTCAGACCATTTCAGAAAAGAACCTGTAATTTCCTACTGTCCACATTGTTTTCGTTATTAATAAGTTTAGTCCTACATGGGTCCTGTCCTTTGTGTTGAACATAATTTTACAACCCCTCTAGATGTTATCTGTCTATCCAGAAGGAAGATGACAATGTTGATATTGACGGAGACAGAGAGAGGGATAGAGGCAGAGGCTGGGGAGGTGGTGGAGACACACACAGAGATAGAGATAGAGGCCTCAGGCCAATGCCAGAACCTAATTTAATGGGGAAAACAACAGAGTAATTCTTACTAGAGTAAGCATACCCACCATCACCTCTATTTAACACTGAGTCACTAACACAGTTAAATAAGAAAATAAATTAGAGAAAAAAGATTGAAAATGAAAAGATAAGCTGATATCTTGGAAGGTGACATGGTATTACAAAAGTAGAACTCTGCGTGGCTGGTGTAGCTCAGGTGGTTGGAGTGCACAGTCCCAGGTTGGGGCGTGTATGAGAGCATAGGAGAGGCAGCCAATCGATGATTCTCTCTCACTGTGATGTCTCTCTCTCTCCCTCACGCTCTAAAATCAATAAAACAGTAGAACTCGAAGAAACAATGGTAAACATTACTCAATAAATTCTCTGAATTAGAAGTATATAATATTAACATACAAGATTTGCCTTCACTTGTACAATAATCAGAAGTTACAATAGAAGAGAAAATCCCATTTACAGTATCAACAAAAAACTTTAGGAATAAACTTAACAATAAATATGTAACACATATAAGGGAAAGGAGAAAACACTTGTGAGAGATACAAAAACTAAATACCTTGTTCTTGGATAGAAAGATTAAGCACTATAAAAATGGCAATGTTCCCCCAATTTATATCTGAATTAATGTGATCTGAATAAAAATACCAAGTTTTTTTTTTTCCTGGAGCTGGACTGGATTATAATTTCATGTATAAAAATAAACATGTAAGACTAGGTAGGCAAACTCTAGGACTAAGTTTATGAGATATTAAAACATACTAAAAATTATAAATAATTAAAACAGTGTAATACTCACACATTCACAGACTAACAGACCAGTGAAATGGACCCAGAAACATACAGAAACTTAGATAAAGACGTTATTTCAAATCACTGCACAAAAAATACATTTAAAATAAATGATGTGGGAAATGCTGGATAGCCATTTGGAAAAAGAAAATTGGATACATCTTCACACCAAACACCAGAATACTGTTCAAATGGATTAGCGCTCTAACAGTAAAAAACCGAAAATATGTAAGCCTTGGAAGAAAATACATGTGATTTTGTTTCTATAATGTGGGTGTGAGAAACCCAGATGCAGTTTTAAAAGGTTGATTAATGCAACTTTAAAGCAATACATTGCATGAAAAAATAATAAGGAAAGTCAAAAGAAATTGTCAAACTAGAAAAAATATTTTAAAATATATCACTTGTAAAGGGTTAACATGTCTAATACATACAGAACTCTTAAAAATATAGATGGAAAGACAAAAACTTGATAGAAAAGAGATAAAGAGTTCATTATAAATATACATACATAGACCTTAGGTATATGAAAAACTACTGAACTTCACCCATAATGAAAGAAATGCACATTTAAACCACATTCAGACTATTTCTCACTTATCAAATTAGCAAAAATTCAAAAGCTTGACTGAACATTTTGTTGGTTACATTGCTAGGTGGAGTGCTGAATTGTGCAATCCTATGGAGGTGAACTTGGCAATATCTAACAAGCTACATTTGTATTTATCTTTTACCCAGAAATCCCACTATTATGACTTTACCCTGAATATGCACCTTTGATAATATAAAATTACATAGGCCCACATTTATTAATTTTAGTGTTGTTTGCAAAAGAAAAATATTGGAGACAACCTAAAAGCTCAAACATAGGAGAAAGACTATGATATATGGAGTACTATTCAGCTGTATAAAAGCATCATTAATAATTGTTTAAACCACTGAATGGAAATTTGTTGAGGAACAGATATTCACACAGCCTCAAATGATCACTGCATAGATTATTTATAAATTAGGAAAGTGATCTTTAAAAAGCTGATGCACTGTGAAGGACATAATATTCTCTATTTGATATACTTGCCAAAAAATTTTAACTTGGATCTAATCATAAGGAAATACTCAGACAAATCCAAATTATGGGAAGTTTTCTTTTTTTAAGAAATGCATCTGGCCTCTTTACAGTAGTCAATGTCATGAAAACAAAACAAAAGCAGGGAAACTATGCTGGATTAATTTAAATGTAAACCATATGCTGTTTATAGAGAAAGCCAGTATGACAAAATGTTAACAATCAGCAAATCTAAATGAAGGGTATGTAAGTGTTTTTCATACTGTTTCTTCAACCTGTCTACAGGTTTGAAATTATTCAAGATAAAATGTTGCAGGACACAGGATTTTCCAGTGCTTTGATATTTTGAATCTTCATGACTTGCTTAGTTAATGATTCTTAGGTTCCTTGTCTCTCTCTCTCTCTCTCTCTCTTATCAATATGTCTTTATTGATTTCAGAGAGAGGAAGGGAGAGGAAGAGATAGAAATATCAATGATGAGAGAGTCATTGATCGGCTGCCTCCGGGATGCCCTCCACATGCCCCCCACTGGAAGCCCACAACCCAGACATGTGCCCTGACCAGGAATTGAACCGTGATCTCCTGGATCATAAATCAATGCTCAACCGCTGAGCCACGCTGGCCGGGCCCTCATCTCTCTTTTTGTGTGTGTGTAATTTACTAGTTGATTCACATTAAACTAACTGAGACTGCGTCAGGGATATTGCTGCTAAGTGGAAGTAGCAGCACCGTGCAATGAAAAGAACACTGGCATCGAAAGGGAAGCTAATCCAAGCTCTGCTGCTAATATATATTTTATGAGTTTAGACAAATTACTTCCCATCTCTGAGACGCTATGGCTCTATCGGTATAATGGAGAGTTTTCCAAGTTGTATTCCTAAATATTTTTCTAACCAACTCTTACTGTAACAGAGGATCTTCAGGTTCTGGTAACACTCATATTTTGCAGGAAATCAGTTCACATGCATTATCTCTGTAAGAGGTGGTTAATGATTAGCATTTTGTTCATATAATGCTGGCTTCTAGGAATTGCTAAGTGATTAATAGGGAAAAGAGTTTTGAGTGTCAAAGTGAAAGCGGAATATATTGGCTTATCATTTTTATTTAATTTGAAGTGCAGCTGTGTGGCTCACTTACTTTACTATCAATTTATTCTGCAAAATCTAGAGTGTTCTTCAAGACAGAAAGTGCTAGAAGGAAAGAATAAGCCCACGTTTAGGCACTTTCATGAAGGCACATCTCTTTTCACGGTGTCTGACCAGGTAACCTAAGTGATTCATCCGTATGTTTCTGTGGGCAGGTAGAAAGTTCCAGATAACTTCAAGACGACAAGAAATACCTGTCTGCCGGCTCCACCCACCCAGCCTCAGATTACTCCTCCAACTTTTTACTGACATCTGAAATCCCCCAAGAGAAGTATTCCTTTGGCTTCACTTTGTTTCTTACTTTACTCTTTGTGAGAATGCTGATAGTCAGAGGAAATAGAGTATGACTCTTTTATCAATTTAATCAACAGTAACATTAATTTAAGAGGTCATTTTCTAAGACACTCAAGGGTGAAGAGGTACAGTCTGAGGGCATCTGGGGATGTTGGGATAAATGAGAGAAGGGAGAAAAAGGACTTAATGAGAGCAAGTGCAGACAAACCAGTCACTCATGGCTCTGTCTCAAGGTCCTTTCTATGCACATAAAAGCCTTGAGATGCCTGAGGGAAAAGCCAATCTGATTTAGAGACAAAGCTTGGTCCTTCCCTGGACAACCGAGAAGAGATTACTGTGACCACCGGGAAGAGATTACTATGACGAAAGGCAGAGGCTGTTTCTGTTTTTCATTCCAGGTGGTGCCAGCCTGGGATTAGTCAACACCATTCTAAGACTGTTAGAAATAAACTCTACCTGCCATGACTAACCTCGAAGTACTTAAAGGCACACAGTACGGTGGTGTATCTGAATTAAAATGTCTCTAAGTGGTATACTTTATGCCTCTGTGCTCTAAATATTCTAAATAGCCCCTCAAGATGAATTGGACTCCTGACGACAAATGGCCCTTTCTCTCCCTTCCCTGGCCAAGTAGCCAGATCTCCAGGCACAGCACTCACAGAAAAGGGGCAGCAATAGGGCACAGTATGGACTCCAGTGGGTCCAGTTAATAGGCCACGGGAATCACTGATACAGCTTTAAAGAGTTTCATCATGATGAACCGCACTTCACCGCAATGAAACAAGCCTGGAATGAAACTTTAAATGGATCCCACGTTAGGTTTCTCTGTGCAGAGACAAGCCCCCAAAGCCCACTTCAAATATGCCAACAACTAACACCCTGCAAATGTCAAAAGCCCCATCAACTCCTCTGTTAGAAGCGGTCTTGCTTAGTGTGGGAGAGTCTCTTTGCAAATGAGAATCTATTGATTCCTTCTCCTCCCGGCCCAGGCAGACGTGACCGGCCCTCAGAGAGGCGTCTCAGGAGCAAGCAGGCCGTGGGCTAAGGCTGCTGTCGGAGCTGACGGGTAGTTGGACAGCTGATCACATTGGACCTGAGTGATAACAGTTGCAGCTTTCTCCACCTCTCAGGCTTTTTAATGGGTTTTAGAGTGTCAGGTAATGCAGAATGCCATGGAAACCTCTCATCTGAAAGCTGCAGGGGCATATGGAATAAATTTTTCCATCGGTCAGTGGTTCAGTGAGCTCAACGTGGAATTAAAAAAGAAAAGCACTTTTATACTAACGCAGACACAAAATTAAGAGAAAAGTCAAAGAAGAAATAGATCAGGTTCTCTTTCACTTTGATACAGACCGGCAGACTCCTTCTAGAAGGTCAATTAATAAAGAGCAGAGAAAGAATTCTCAATATCTTCAGAGCTTATTAAAATTTTGTCACCCTTAGAAGTACTAATGCCCACAGACAAACCCATTTTCTGAGTTTTCATCCATTTGATTAGTATCTTTTATGTCATTTTAATGCAACCAAGTTTCTGTATTTGGCCAGTTTATTGTCAATCTTTTAATTTATATTTTTAATCCTCACCTGAGGATATGTTTATTAATTTTAGAGAGAGGGGAAGGGAAAGAGAGAAGGAGAGAAAGAGAGAGAGAGGTGAGAGAGAAACATCGATCCTCCTGTATGCACCCTGCAACCTAGGTACGAGCCCTGACCAGGAATGGAGCCTCAACTTTTTTTTTGGTGTACAATGCTGCTGCCAACTGAGCCACCCGGCCAGGGCTAATTTAACTTTTTAATCTCAAGTACATGTTTGAAGAAAGTTCTTTCTTTTTAAATAAATGGAATATTAAACAACAGATTCTGAGCCTAATTGGAGATTCATTGAGATTTTATCATCTTCATTCATAGCATTCTTCTGGGCCTAAATTAACTCCCTAAACCAGAGACTATAACTATTTCTTAATGCTCTCCATCAGCTTTCATAAGAAGATTACATTTTCTTCTTCATAGAATAATTTAAGGGATGTAAATAATTTTAAACCATCTCTGCTAGTTTTAAGAGAAAAATAATTGACTAAATAAAAGCAATTATCAGGGTTCCAGGTTAAAATGGTAGATTGGAGACACTTATCTAAATTCACTCTTTCCTGAGGTAGAACCAAATGGAATCTTTAAACAAACAAACAAACAAACAAACAGCCCCCAAATACTCTCTCCAAGATGGGAGAAAAACAGGTACTAATTTTTGAAACTAAAAAACAAGTAAGTGAAAGGCCACTAAGTGGGTCTAATAGAGCCAAACTCCTAAACTTGGGGTGGAGAACAGCTAGAAACCATCTGACTGACATGGAACATCCTCAAAGGGCTCTGACGCTGGCGACACCAGGGACTTCTGGTATTTCTGGAAATAGCAGTGAAGGGAACACTGGGTGCATGGAGGAATAAAATAAAGAGAATGTGGTAAAAGTTATTTGAGAATCTTTTTCTCCTTTTTATTGAATTTACTGAGGTGACACTGGTCAACAAAACGATACAGGTTTCAGATGCCTGATTCCACAACACATCGTCTATACACTGTGTCGTGTGTTTACCACCCCAAGCCGTTTGTGTGAGTCTTTTAAAGCCTACGTGCCCTCCCAGACTACACTCCATGGAGTGACTGTGCCCCTTCTACCCCAACAGAAACGTGACAGCTTATTCTTCAGAAAAGTTTCCAACGGAGGCTCTCTGGGCTGGACATACTAAGCACAGTTGTGAGCCTGGGCAACTTCCTAAAACCACAGCACTAAGTTGAGAATAAACAGTGACTGCGGGGAAACTGGTACCCCGCCCCCTTCACCTTCCAGAACTCTGGCAGCCAAATCTCTATCCTCTAGGCTGGGAACGGGGACACCTTTCTCTGGGACACCTGATCAGCCCAAAAGGGAATTTATAATGATAATGACATCTGGAGCTTGGCACCTAATGGTCTGTCAAGACCACCCTACTGTGAAACTATAAATCTGCACACTCCATTCCCATACTCAGGGCATTCAATCAGCTTTTAAATTCTCACTCTAATGAGCAGACAAAAAAGGAAGCATCTAAGGAAAGCCTTTAACAGGAAGAGGACAATAAAAAAAATAATCATAAAGAATAAGGGAAAAAAAGCCTCTTGGAGGACAATGGCGACCTGGGAGGGGAAAGCTAACAGAAAACAACTATTACGCTGACCTCCCGAATATAAAAGAGGACGTGGCATCCACAATCAGGTCAGGAAGTAACAAGAAAAAATATCTGAAATCCAAAGAACAGAGAGGTAGCTCTTGGAAATTAAAAACACGACGGCAGAAATGAAAAACATCAATAGATGGGTCGGAAGGTTGATTATATATATCTTACTGATTTTGTTTCTTTGGAGAACCTTGACTAATATGCTACTAAAGCTTGAGAGTCAAGGACTCTCCCTAGCAAATGGTCCTATATTTTTGTACATAGGTTTAAGTAAAATACTTATACGCAATCAGTTGAGATTGCTGTCTCTTTCTACCCTATTTCCATTTCCATTCCATTATATATGATTTAGAGAAACTTCTCAATATAGTTATTGCTAACTGTACCTAGTGCAGGAATAGCTTCTGGGAATACTCCTCCAGTGCACTGTGCTAACTCATCCTGCATCCTGCATAAAAAGGTCGTATTGCAATATGAAAGTGTTGCAGTGACACTCCCCACACTGGCGATGTCGCTGACCCCCTCAGCTGCTGGGGAGGAGCGGGTGACTGTAGTAAAGCCTGCAGGTGTGATGGTCCAGGGGCAAAGCAAGAAGGTGGCAAATGAGGCTTAAAGGCCCTTCTCTTCTCTAACTTTAGCATACACCATCAGAATTACCGGGATGGCTTGCTTCCAAATAGACTGCTAGGCCCTGCCCTCAATTTCTGATTTAGTAGGTCTGGGATTAGCCAATAATTTGCATTTCTAGTGAGTTCTGAACCACTACCAGACCAGTCTGAGGACCTCATTCGTAGAACCCCTGGTTCTAACCCATTCTCCCATTCGCTGCCTCTGGCTTTTCTCTGCCCCAGGCTGCTACTCCCCAACTATTCTGCACAAACCAGTTTTCAGATGGTCTTCCATATGGGAGGAACGGGCGGGAAGGTTCTTCTTTGTTAGTGCCTTAAATCCACAGTTCCCCTTTACTTCTATAATTTCCCCAGGGTTCATTTTGAAGAATGGAGACTGAAAATTGTGTTATTTCACCATCTTGGCAAAACTAGAACCCACACCTCTTTTATCCTCCTCCTGTCTCCTTAGTTTAATATTTACCTAAAACCCTGGTGATGAGATATCCTGGTTTTGCCAGACTAAAATAAAATAATATAAAAAAGTCCTCATTAAGCTGACTATTCTTGTTCAATTAAGTAACAACAAAAATTTCACCAATACTGCGAAGCTGTCATCTGAAATCATGTCTAACAATAGGTTGCCTCTATTACAGTAAATTCCCTCTGGAAAACCCATTAAAATAAAAGGTCAGCGTGATGGAGAGGGAAGTGGTAAAAGTTTGTGAAAAGGAAGTAGAACAGTGCAAAATTTTTCTAAAACCAGGGAGTGTAAGACCAAAGTTATAGTTATATGAATTTTATTATTTTTATTTTTTAAATATATCTTTATATGAATTTTAGACCAAGAATTTTTAAACTGTTCAATGTTTCCCTTACATTGGAAATAAAAGTTTTCAGAATCTGGATTATAGAAAATCTTGATTATTTTAATTATATATGTAAGTTTTTAAAATCTATTGCCATTTAAATAACGTAATAACTCATAATAAAATAAAGTAATAGTTTATAGTTATAGACTCATCACAAACGGGGAAATTGAACTTCTTTTTGTTGTTGTTAATCCTCACCTGAGGCTATTTTTTCCATCGCTTTTTGGAGAGAGTGGGAGGGAGGGGAGGGAGAGAGAGAAACATGCATGTGAGAGAAACATATCGACTGGTTGCCTCCCACACACGCCCCGACCAGGGCTGGGGAGCTCACCCACAACCCAGTCTGGGAATCGAACCTGAGACCCTTCAGTGTGTGAGCCGACACTCTAACCGCTGAGCGAGACTGGTCAGGGTGAGATTGAACATTTTTTAAATGAAGGAAAACAAAGAGGAATAACAGAAGAAAAAGTATATATTAAGTGCACTCTACAGTGAACATGTGATCATGTCAAAGGCAAACTTCATCTTTAGCTGAATACCTCTCTCTCTTTCTCTCTCTCTCTCTCTCTCTCTCTCTCTCTCTCTCTCACACACACACACACACACACACACACACAAAAACATTTCTCGTCTGTGTCTATATTTGCACTCTTTGTTTTCAGGTGGATTCCTTTGACCACCCTAACCATGCCTGCTGTAGAAAGAAGACTATAGATTTGTACCTAAAATAAAAGAAACAAAAGTAAGAAGTGATTGTAAACTATTAGGAAGGTTATGCATGCATCATATAGTATTAATGCAATTTCTCGTGGACTTTCCTGGGACCCTCTCCTAGCCGACCTTTCCAATGTAAGAGGAACAGAGCACATGCAGGAGAAAAACCCTGTCCTAGCCGATGGAGAATATTTGAAATCAACAATGTGGCAGCTTTAAAAGGAGGCCTTTCTCTTTAAGTTGGGAAGAGTTGAGGATAATTTCACAGCCTCAGACGCAGCTGTCAAGAGAGCCACAAACACAGAGCTCCGTGCCTGAGCCTTGCTGCCCCATCCCATGCTACTCTCTAGAGGAAGCCAAGGTCTCTTCGTGTCCCTGTATTTCGGAAAAATGCCTATGAAAGATGAGTGTCAAATGACAGTAATTTAGACTTTTAAACAACTTTCTTTTAGCAAAATATAATTCACATTCTGTGGAGTGGAGTGAGGTTAATGATTCAATCACAGTTTGATTATGAGAGAAACTTACCCTGCTAAAATTGGCAAAAAATCAAAAAACCAAAACCAAGTCAATGTGCAGTGTTTGTTAGCACTCATAGTTCCTAAGGACAGCATTGTTTAAGCAAGTCCTTTGTTTGCCATTTACATTATTCCACCTCGGTGGTTCAAGAATAATGAGCATGGGCTGCTACACTGTAAGCTCTTTAATGCAGAGTTAGCCAAGCAGGATCTATCTCCCCACCGTGGTCTGACCAGGATGAAGGCTTCCTCTGCATGTGTCAGAACCGTTTGTTAAGACATTTCCTTGATCAGGAAGTGCCTCTGCCTACCCAAGAGGCCTAGCCAAAAGCCCTCAGATCCACAGTGAGCAGTTCTCCTTCTGACAGTATTGGTTTTTCTTAGGTATAAGGCTGCAATCCTCAGCCACAATAGGAAAAAGAAAGACAACTTCAGAGGTGCGGCGAAGTCTGGAAAGTGTGAAGGTGCCAGAGAAAATCAGTGGAATATATCACTGACTTCACAACTTTCTGAGCCCACTTTCAATTTTTAGAGCTCGTGTCCTTGGAGGGAAGACATATTCTTTGTGGACTCATTTCAAAGAGTTTTCCCTGAACACAAATGCTCCAGCGCCCCACGGTGTCAAGAAGAGACTGAATAGGCTGCACTTTCACCCGTGTAGTTGCTGAAAACAGCTACAGAGCCTCTTTGATGTAAACACCACCGAACAGTACAATACCTGCACTTAAGATGCCACTGTTCTCTAAAGTATGATGTTCTGAATCCTCAAGAACAATTCTGTAACACAAATAACCTGTTCACGGAGAGAGAAACTACAGATATATTTTCCCCGAGACGGGAAATCTGTGAGTGGAAGGGATGGGATGGGCTGGAGTGTCCTCCTCCGCTTTTACCTCCTGGAAAACAGAGAAGCAGCCCTCTGATGCAAATACAAACCCAGAGGAAAACAATGACTATTGTGCTATTCCCGCTGGGAGACACACCCACCTGTGAGTTGAGATTTCTGAATGCACAGTGCCTTTATTCAAAATAAATCTCCGTGTTGGACTGTGTAGTGTTGTGAGAGATCAATGGGCAAGATGATCTGTGGGAAGGAACAGAGCATAGCACTTGAAAGAGTCAAGGTTTTGCCATCAGAGTGCTTGGGGTTATAATCCCACAAAGACAAATTCTTGAGCTAATTCTTTTATTCTGAGAATCATGTTCCTTGTCTATGAAATGAGGATTGACAAAATTTTCTCTTAGATCCATTTAAGTTTGAATATGGTATCTATGGGATCTTCCTTTTGAAATACACAAAAGATCACTGTAATCACACATAACGTCATTTTCTTTTCTACCTTTGGGTTAAGGTTGAGGCAGCATTTTGGCTAAGAGATCTGAGTCAGGCATACCTGTGTTCAAATATCTGAGTCAGGCATACCTGTGTTCACTTACCAGCTGCATGATCCCGGGAAAGTTGTCTAACAGGTCTAAACCGTAGTTTCCCCACCTGAAAAATGCAGAGGAAAATAAGTTATCTGATAGTCATGGTTGTAAGGATCAAATGTGTTAATCCAGGTGATGACTCGCAAAATACTACAATCATGTATATGTTCATATAGAACACTTCACAAATTTTTTTTACTATACCTTACTCTTAGAAATGTATTTACTCTTAAGGAGACCAGACATTGGCCCAGCCATTTTCACCTTCAGCTCCCAGCATCGATCCCCATCCTTTTAGATTCTTTCAAAAGCCTGTAATCATTTCAGTTTACATGTTGCTAGCAGCAAGAATTGATTCTATTCCATGAAATTTCTCTCACTACTGTTGCTTGAGATCTTTGTTTTTGCCACCTTCACATTGAAATCACATGGAGAATACTACTGACTTCACCCATTTTGGTGAAACCAGAGAGATCTTTGCTTTTATTAGATATTCTTCATTTTATTTATTTATTTTTAAATTTTATTGTTTCAATTACAGTTTACATTCAATATTATTTTGTATTAGTTTCAGGTGTACAGCATAGCAATTAAATAATGATATACTCTACAAAGTGTTCCTCCCTGATATTTCCAGTACCCACTTGGCACCATAGATAGTTATTACAATATTACTGACCACCCTGTGCTGTACTTTATATCCCCATGACTGTTTTGTAATTACTAATTTTTCTTAATCCCATCACCTCTTTTGTCCAGTCTCTCAACCCCCCTCCCCTCTGGCAAACATCAGTCTAACTCTGTGTCTAGGCATCTTTCATTTAAAAAGTAACTATTATTCAACACTCTTTTAATCATTCTTTGTTTTCAGGTGTCCAAGGTTCTTCATATGCTGTCTGTTTTTTGTTAACTGAGAATAAAGAGGAGAAACATATTTATAAAAATTATTATTTTTTTCATTAAGAAAAGGGGTGGTCAAAAATGCTGGTGACAAGGTGAGGGAAAGAACGAGCAGTCAGCCAGCAAGATGTCTGTCTAGTGTTATCTTTCAGCAAGACGGAGAAAACTAGAAGAACTATAGGGAGAGGGGAGGAA